>NC_092052.1:134109236-134186736 GCF_003086295.3 Arachis hypogaea | reverse complement strand
TGAAAAAATGGGTGTGACAACCTGTAAACTACTGCTGTGAACGAAATGCATATATATAGGCTACCTTCAGTCTTATCTCATTTACAGTATAAATGAAATAATACTACACGTATCTCGTGTATATTATAAATGGGATAAGGGCATTACACACCACATGCACAAACGTAATACGGCTAAGTACGATGCATTTTGGTAAAAATGCTACGAATTGTGTATTGTGCACTACAACAAATGCAGAGGATAGCGGCGATAAATTAGTGGCTGTTTATCAAACCGCTTCAAATTAGCAAAATAGTGGCAGTTATGATAGCAGTTTGAAATTCTGCTACAAAAAGAATCAAGATAGCGGCAATTAGCTTTCCAGCTACCGCAAATCAAATTAACAAGAGCATTCTAAGTGCCCTGTCACCCACTCAACTACAAGTCCAGAGCTATGAAGTCTGAATCACTCCCCCTTCTCTAACCCTAGCTTCTCTTTGACCACCAACACAACAACACCATCGATCATCACCCCAGCATCTCTGTCCACAGAATCACCACCGTCTTCATCTTCTTCTTCTTCTTCTTCTTCTTCTTCTTCTTCTTCGCCGAAAAACCACCGCGAAAACCCTTTCTCTCTTTTTCTTCTCCTGTCTCCTGCCTTCTCTGTCTCGCCGCCGGCTACCATCCAGCGCCGCCGTGACCATCTTCTTTCCCTCCTCACAACCTCGCACTGTGGCTCTCTAGCTCACCCCAGCCTCCCTCATTCCCAGTCGTAGAATCAGAATAGAACCACTCTAGTTCCAGCGAGTTCAGACGCAGCAGTGGCTGGTTACTGCCACTGCATCCTTCTCTCCTGAGTTCTTGCTCTGTTCTTTGACTCAGGTTCTCATATCACCTTTTCTTCTCTGTTTTAGTTAAATTAGGATTAGTTATATGTTGATTCTAGAGTTAATTTGATTTGGTTAGGATTATTTGCTGTTGTTAGTTGAGTTTAGGTTAGAATTAATGCTAGTTTACACATAGTTAAACATGCTGTTAAGAGCTTCTTAAGTTTGAATTTTAATTTGTTTGGATTGATTGACTGATACTTTATTGAGTCCCTACACAATGCAACTGATTTTTCATGCCATTCGGGCTGAGTTTTGATTTGGTGTTGCAAAGAATGCTTGTTAGTGCTATTTTGTATTGTTTATGCTTTTGCATGCCAAGTGTTCAACAATATACCAAGTGTTTTGAATATGTTTCACTATATTGATTCGAACAATTTCAACGATGTTCTGCTACATTTTGGCACTAGTAAGTGCAGTTGTGAAAGTTTGATTCATGTTTAGTACTTTAATTTCTTGAAGAAGATGAATTCTTTTTGTGTACCAACAAATATTGGATCTACCATACTTGCGATGGATCTAGTCTGTTGTTACATGGACACCATAAATTGGTGATTTGTTTTGTACCAAGCTTTTATTTTGACTATGTTATCTTCACATTTGTATATTGAATGTAGCAAACCACATCATAAGATGTGAAGCTGTAAGTATTCATGCTTTAATATTACTCTCAGGATGGTGAATTTTTCGTATCCAATATTATACCTTTTATTTATTTATTTAACTTTCTTTTTCAGAGACAATTTGGTGTAATGATAGGGTCATTGCATCAAAATGTATTGATAAATTTAATATGAAAATATTCCTACAGGATGTGATGCTTTGTGGTGGTTCAGATGTTGCTATTATACCCATTGGTATGATTCACTATTGATTATTTTTCACCTGCATAAGCTTATCGTGGCATAAATCTAGCTGGTATGAATCCACTAATCATTGGTACAGGTTTGGGAGGTTTTGTGGCATGCAAATCCCTATCACAGAGGAATACAGACCCTACCAAAGCTTTACGCCCTTGGGACATTGTAATACAACAAAAATCCTGCTCATTCTTGCTGCTACTCACCATGTTTTTGTATTGTTGATCTTTCAACATTTTTTAGTTTTGAAACAATACAACTATAATTATAATGAGATTTGATGAGCAAGTCTTGTATCCTTTCTTGTAATATGAACATAATAGTTTATTAAAAAACTAACGTTTCAATGGTCACAGATACAACTTTTCCTTTTGATCACAAAAATTATGTCTTCTATGGATATGAGCTATGGCAAATTCAGTTTTTCTTATTAGGCTATTTATGATATTCCAGAACCGAGATGGATTTGTCATGGGGAAGGACCTGGAGTTTTACTTTTGGAAGACTTGGAGCATGCAAAGGTACAGGAAATCTGATCTAATAATTTTAGGACAGAACATCCCTTATGAAATGACATTGCATGTTTTGATATTATTACTGAAGACTTGTGCATGTAATTTATTTTGTTTAGTGCATCCTTCAGTTCCTTCAAACAGTATTAAAGGACTTCATACATCTGTTCTCTCTTGTATTAGGATTGATTTTTAGACTGCTTGTCATAAAAATTCACCTGTTACTTCTCACGTCAAATCTGCACTTGACATTTGTCTTGCAACTGAATCAAATGCATCTCTTTTACATTGCAGAAAACCTAATCGATCATTAAATAGGTGGAGAGAAACCTGAAATGAATGAGGGGGCAATGAAAGGACCAGAGGAAATGGTGAATGGTATAGTAATAAGTTGTCTTCCTGTACCTACATTTTGTAGTCATTTTTTTTAAATCAAAATAGGGTTGAAACTTTGAATTATATGGAGTATGAATACCTGATACAATGATACATCTATTTGGCCATAGGGTAACTTATAGTTGAAGAGGAACTGTTGTACAACCTTATTAGTAAAGGAATGATATCATCTTACTATTGCCAAAATAAAAGAGAATAAGGAGTATAAAAGAGATAAGGATTATAATCATCTTATGGTATTGTTTTGTGGTTCACATTGAAGTGCAAGATTCTAGTCTATCTTTCTGTTGCTTTCAGGTTCTTTCTCTAGGTCAGCAGTGAATTTCATGGCTGGTTGTCAAAATGTAGTATCTAATATTGTGATGTCTGTAGTTGTGTTCTTAACCCTGGAATTTATCACTCCCCTTTTCCGTTACACTCCAAATGCTATTCTTTCTTCAATCATCATTTCTGATGTCATCAACCTTGTGGACTATCAGGCAACTATTTTGATTTAGAAGATTGATAAATTTGATTTTGTTACTTGCATAGGAGCATTCTTTGGTGTTGTTTTTTGCCACTGTTGAGATATGACTTCTAATTGCTGTAAGTACTAAATATTAACTAATGTATACTTAGTTATCTTATGCTTTCAAAATGTGAAGTAGTTTCTACTGGTCAATATTTGTGGCAGGTTTTTATATCCTTTGCAAAGATTCTACTACAAGTTACAAGGCCTAGAACTTGTATCTTGGGGAACATTCCTAGAACAATTGTGTATAGAAATATCCATCAATACCCAGAAGCTAGTAAGGTTCCAGGTGTACTTATTGTGAGAGTTGATTCTGCAATATATTTTTCCAACCCCAATTTTATCAAAGAAAGGTAGAAGATGTGTTCCTTCTTTCTTTCAAATTGACATATTTTGCATAAACATTGTTTAATATCCCTCTTCTAATCTACAAAAAGATTTGAAAGTGATGTGATCTCACTCTTTCAGGATATTAAGATGGTTAATTGATGGATGAAGAAGAACAAGATAAAGGAGACTACCTTACAAGAATCCAGTTTTTGATTGTTGAAAAGTCACGTGAGTGTCCCTATTGTCTACCTTGGTTTTTGTTTGATTTTTATATCAAGCAAGAACATACTGTTCTGGTTTGTTAGTTTTCTATAAGCATTAACTAACTTATAATTTGTGTTCTTTGTGCAGCCGTTACTAACATAGACACCAGTGGCATCCATGCCCTTGAAGAGTTCTTTTAATGAGGATTTTAACTGTGCCTTTTGTATCTTTCTGCTGATATTTTCCATCCTCTAAGCTGTGAATATTCTGAATCATTTACATCTAGGTGGTAAACAAGCACCGTCTGATATTTGTTAACATTTTGGAATTATTTACGAGTTTAATATTGTTTACTTAGTGTTTTTTATGTTAGTATCTCAAGTTTAATAAATATAATGTAAAGAAAATAGGTTATAGTAAAGAAAAATGGTATAAACTATTGTAGTTAGTCAGTTTTTCTTTTAAGCTCATTTATGAAATTGCGGCGGTTTAAAACTGCCGCAGATTTTTTTTACTTCACAGACCAAAATAACGGCGGTTTTGTAACCGCTGCAAAATCGTCAGCCTGATTTGCGGCGGTTGTGCCAGCGGTTCATTAGAACTGCCGCAAAATCAAATCTCCACCCCCTAATACGTGACGTTTGGCGAAGCGCTGGTATGTCATTTTGCGGCGGTTTTAAACCGCGCAAATCCATAAATAAACTGCCACAAATTCCCGATTTTCTTGTAGTGGTGGTAAATAAAATATTTATTTATTTATTTAAAAAAAATCCGTTGGACCACTAACTTTTTTTAAAACAAAAATATTTCGTGATAACCAAATATTATTATTTTAGATCAATATTTAATCTATAATAATTTGTATTTATATTTATAAAAATTTATAATTTATATTTATATTTATATTTATATTTATTAAAATTCAAAAATAAATCTTTTCAATTTTTTCAATTTTTTAAAGTGTGATCTCTTGTTATTTAATTTTTTTTTCACATATTTTTTCTTAGTTTCAGTTAAAGAGTATACGATAAAAAAATTTCACTTTACAAGAAAATAAAAAAAAATTAAAAAGATCTATTCTTTTAAAATTTATACTAATTGAATTCTAAATTATTAGAAATTATTGAGCAGCAAGAGTTTCTGATTTAAAAATACTTGCTATTGAGTTTAGTAAATAATAACAAAAATTGATGATGACAAACATGTTAATTCTTGATTATTAGGTTAAAAGTTCAATTGGAATTTGATGAAGTTGTTTAGTGTTGCAGGCCCAAGTATTACCATATGAATCATAATTTTTTGGACCAAGGCTACTAAATGGAGATGAGTCCGTAACTCAGTCCATTGTTATTCAAGAAAAAGGAAAGCAACCCTGGGATGCTATGCTTAGTATGCTGTTTCGGGTATTGCACAAACAAAAAAGAAAGGTTCATTTTTTCTCTAAACACCAAAGAGAAAGAAAGAAAAAAGCTAATCCTCGAAACTAATGTCTAATCAAAATCAACTTGCACAAGTTAAGCACAATTAGAAGAGAAAAGGTAATTTATTTTTATTAATATATAAGTTAATTATTTGCTGATTTCTCCTTTTCTCTGCACAACTATTTTGGGTAATATGAAAAAAATAGTGGTTACTTTTTTCTGCTATGAGTCAAAGGCTAATATTATTTTTTAGAGGCAAAGCACAAGATTAAGGGCTTGAATTTGGCAAATCTATTGAGAAATCTAAGATCTATGAAGTTGTCGTTGTTCATCCATTTACTGTGTTGCTTAATTCTGAATTTAAATCCCTGATTTTCTGGTTTGATTAAAGAAAAAGAAAGACAATCATTAGCTAGCTTAAGATTCAAGAAGTTGACTTTGTTTTACAAACCCTAGAGATGGCCACAGAACTCAATACAAAAAGAAAAGTCATCTTCATTTCTATTCAAGAGGAGAGAACCAGAGTTGAAGTTTCATTGAGAGCTCCTCTAATGTTCTTACTCAACGTTTTAGACAGTGTTTCTACATTAAAGAAACATTCTGTCAAGATAAAAAGCTACATCTGAGAGTGCTGAATCCGATTCATCTTATAGCGTTAAAGTTGTGCAACATCATCTCTTTCATGGTTTATCATTGAAGATTCTGTTTGTATGTTGTGTCTTTCTTTGTATGTTGTATCTTTCTTTGTTTATCTTTCTTGTTTCTTTTGATTGTATTTAGGTTTTGCATCTTGTATCTGATGTATCCCTTGGTAAGTTTGGTAAACACTTAGGATGTGTGTGGTTCAAGTATTACTTTGTTACAAAGATTCCATTCCTATGGGATCAAAGATACCCAAGGGGAAGGTGGGAATTGAAATGATGGTATTTTGATTTCCTGGAATCAAACTTGTTTAGGAATAGCTTTTCAAACTTTGAACCAAACATGAGAATATGATATTCCCATCTTAAAATTTCTAGGAATTATTTATAATTCCTCCAACCACACACACCCTTAGGGTGTTGAGAGTCTAGGATGTTGCCTAGCCAAGTCAAGTTTATGTTGAAACTTGATTTGTTCTTGATAGGATTATGTTGAGTTCTTGGGAATTGGTGTATGTAATATTTGAAATGATAGTGAAATTCTACCAACATTATGGTGGAAACTGAATGTAAGTTACATTGCATAAAACAACTGAAATAGAATATATAACTGTGTTATCTTTTTCTTCCTTGATTTTATTTTTTACGATTTATGAGACAAAATAAAATTAAGATTTATGAGACAAAATAAAATTATCTCATGCATAATCCATCTCGCAGACAAAATAGAAGCCAAATTTCATTTTCTAATTTAAGACATAATTAACCAAATTTAAAAGAAAAAAAAAAACATAAATTCGAACCCTTCTCCACACCATCAAAAACCTTCACTTGCATCTCATTATTAACAATTAATTGTCACACTTGCATGAACACAATCACACTGATAAAAATCATCAAACTAAAAAATAAACGAGTACTAAGGGCCTATTTAAAAAGTTTCAAAAGTTATTTTTTTAAATTTTTAACTTATAAAAAATAGTAGTATTAATGTTTGGTGTAATTTTTAAAATTAAATTATAACTTTCTAAAAAATTATTTAAGTGTTTATAGAGAAGTTAAAAAAATGACTTTTAATTTCTTATAATAAAATTTTTTTATCATATTTATTTTAAAATAAATACTTTTACAACTAAAAAATTAAATACAAAATAATTTATTTATAAGCTATTTTTAATATAAATATTTATTATTTAAATTATTTTTAAAAAAAAAAGCTTAATTAGACTGTTCACGGTTCACACGTAAAGATTTATTTGATAATAACGTGTCTATATAAGAAAATGTTGGCTAGTAATTACAATGAGAGCACTTATTAAAATGAAAAAGAATTAAATTTGATTCTTAAATTTTGTCGTAAAAGGAACAAAATGAATTATATAATATTTAGAAATAAAAGATTTTCAAATCTAAAAATATTGGAGAGCAATCAGGCTTCAGTCCAAAAGAATCTGTTTAAAAATCAAGTTGAATAAAATCTTGGTCCGGACAATAAAAAACAATGAAATCAACAAACGCGGTGGTTGCTGATTAACGAGGACAAAGTTGGTCGGTTCCAATAATAAATTAAAATAAAATTAGAAAATTAATTCAAGTTTGTTATATTCTTGTTGTTCTTCTACTTCTCTGCATGCTTTGATTGAACAAGTCTTAGTCCACGCCAGCGCCTCCCTCATAATTTTCTTCTTCTTTTTTTTTCACTAAGTCCTTGTTCCAATTTCTAATTATATTCTTCCCTTCACCGTCACATCACTCACCCCTTCTGTTTTTCTGTGATCACAAGCAACAATCAATCTATGCATTCAAAACCCAGAGCCAAAGGAATTATCAGCAACAATATCGATTTCAAGAGAGAATAATGAGGGAGTGGATACGTGTTGCGTTGGTTGCAGCTTGTGTGGGATGCGTTTCAACCCTTTTGCTCCTTCTCTTATGGCGTTTTTACCAACTCAGAAAGCGAGGGAATTTTGTGGAACCTGCAAGTTTGACCAGAATGGAGGGTGGTCTCCAAGGAGGACTTTCTAGGATTCATAATCATCATCACCATCACCAATTGGATCATCAAGGTAGCAGCAACAAGAACAAACAGGGAAATTACTATGTTATTCGTGGAGGTGTATCTGGAAAAAGGGTTCTGTTCAGTTGGTCTGATCATCCTTCTATGGCTGCTGATGCTGTTGAAAATGGTTGGTCTCGATTTTCATTCATAGCTTCCAAGACTTACACGCCATCCCCTTCGAAAAGGTCATCGATTTTGGGGGTGTGTGCAGCACCGGTTAGTGATGATCATCATGGAACAGAATCTGAGGTTGAGATAAGCTGGGAAATTTCTCAGGGTTCTGCTGAGTTTATGCAGAAGGTGAGGTTCAATCCTGGGTTGAAGAAGATTCTTCAATACAATAACAACAACAACAACAGTTCTTCTTCATCTATGAATGTTGCTTCTGTTATTAGAACGGCTCTTCCCCTTCCTGGCCCTCCTTTGGGGAACTATTCTTTTCCTCAAGAAGCGTATTTTGAGATTACAATCTTGTATGGTGGTGGTGGTAATGAGTATGAATTTGTGGGGAAGAATGTTGGAGAAGGTGAGAAGACAAAGTTGTTGGTGATTCAAGGTGGTGGTGGAAATGGTAGTAAAGGGAATTCGGAGGCTTTGGTTCATGTTACAAGCAGCAATAATCACAGTAAGAATAGTGTTGATGAGATGAAACTTGATGGGAAAGAGGGTGGAAAGAGAAATGAATCTGTGATGTTCTCATTGGGATTAACTGCTGCAGGTCCTGTTCCTTTGAGAGTTCCAGGAAGCTACCCTGCCAGCATTGGCTTCAACTCCAATGGTTCTGTTTTTCTTGATGGTAATTGTTTTTCCATGTCCCATTTTTTTATGACTTAGCAGACTAGTTTGTTGGTATTTGTTTTTTCCCATTTGGGCAAAGGCATTGAGGTCATTTCATAATTCCCTTTAGGTAACTAGTTTTGAATTGGTAGGTAAGGTCTTCAAGTGAAGCTGATGATGGGTTTAGTACACATTTCTAGACATAAACTAAAAATCCTTAGTATTAAAACCAACCACATGACTAAAAAACAATTGTGTCTACTTTGTCCTTTTATTAGTTTGTTGGTTTATTGAGATTCTAAACCTAAAGCATAGGGACACATAACATAAGACACAAACATGGTTTATACAATTTTATTTTCCAAGAATATTATTTATGCTTGTTGAGACATCTAAGCGTGAATGAAATTTCAAATTCCCTTTACAGGAATGAAACTTGTATTTGAATCAGAGAAGGCAGAGTGGGTAGGAACTGATAAAGTGATTGGTTGTGGCTTTGATCCAAGGCAGAAGAAGGTGTTCTTCACATTAGACTCAGAGTTGGTGCATGTAATCCATTGCCAATCACAAGTGTTTGGAACTCCATTATATCCAATCATGGCTGCAAATATAGACATCATGGTACTAGTTAATTTTGGACAAAGTTCATTCAAGTATGCTCCTGCAAATGCACAGAGAACACCAAATCCATGCTTTATAGCCCCGCTTGTAAATTCACCTGCTGCTACTTTGGGTTATGATGATAGTAGGGAGCTATTTTCCATGGGAAGGATTGATTCTCAGTGGTGCAATCGCTCCGCAACCAGAGGAAGCCACAACAATGGCAACAACAATATGAATCATAACAACAATAATAATAGTAATATTAGAACAATGGAATTTGATGAAGAGTCTGAGGCTGATCTATTTGAAATAGTGTTGGATGGTTCTGGAAAATCTCCAAATTCAGCATCATAGTCTGTGGCATATGGCATTATTTGACAGCACTTTGTTGCACATATATTGCATACATCACACACACACTGTCATATAGATTCATGTACATGGCAAATTAATTTTGATGAAGGCTTTAGCATTGACTAACTAGTCCTATACAGTTTGTCTTCTGTGTTCTACTTTTTTTTTCCCTCTCTCCTTGCTGGCTGAGCTCTTAAATAACTTCTTTATTATTTATTTATTTATTTATTTATTTATTTGCTTCTACACATTCTCTTTCAACTGTTTGAGCAACTTCGTGTGAACTGCTGTTAAAAATAGCCCCAACAGATGAAAAAGGGAAAGGAGGAAGCACTATAGACTTGTAGTAACTTATTTTAATATGACAATACAACTATACAAGTGAAAAGGAGTTTGTATATATATTTGTTTTGTAATCAATCCTTTTGTTATAATATGTCAAAACGTATAGGTTGTACATGTTTGTTTTTAAAATTACTCTTAATTATTTAATATTTTTATTGTGCTGTTTTATAATTTTTTTTAAGGTGATATATGTATATTGTATTATTACTTAGAATTTTTTATTTTTTTATTTTATTCTTTAGCTTATTTTATATTTTTAATATTAATGTTATTATTTTAAATATGGATAATCGAACTATAAAATCTAGTTTATTATTTACTTTAACTCATTTTAACTTACTTTTATTATATAAAATTAATCAGGTAGTTTTACAATCTTTTTTAAATATTTAATATATTTTTAGGGTAGACAACACCATCCGTTCTCGCGGGTATCTAATCCACTTTAACTCCTTAGTTGAAGTGGTTTTACAACCTCATTTGTAATGAGTAAGATTAAATTCGGATGACAAATTAATTCTATCCATTCGATCCATATTCTTAATATATCATATGGACTTTGTTAGGTAGACAATAATTTTTGTGAATAATGTGAATAATAAGCTCTAAAATTGGCCTAATAAAATAACAATAATACTAGAAAACCAAGAGGATTCCAGCTAAAAACCATCCAAATGCTCCTGGGCCGGGATCCGAAAGCCCACTTCACTTCAGCCGAATCCCAAAATTCACGCAGGGTAAACAAAATTCACCCTGCCCAAAACCCTACCCTTTCCTTTCACTCTTTTATTGCATCAGATTTTGAAACCATCCACGGCCGCGCCAGAACACCAGGAGCATCGGGAAAACCTCGTCTCTGACTTCATTTGATGCCATGCCTCCGCCCACTGCGCCTCCACCCAACGTACCAGAACGGCGCGACTCTCCCGTCCCCTTGTAGCTTCCTCAATCTCGGTCGCGGTGACGAGCTCCCACCTAGGTTTGTCGAACGAGTAGGTTCTCCTGCTCACAGAAGGCGCGCCGCTGCTGCTGCATGCCGGTGTTGGCAGCGCCGTTGAAGCCTCCTGGTGCAGCTCTGTTGAACGCCGTTGGATAGCCACTGCTCCAGCCTGGAAACCTCTCTTCATCTCATTGATTGGTAAGTATTTAGATGTTGCTTCTGATTTCCTCTTCAGGTTTTTGAAAAAGGGTTTGGACATGATGTTTTTATAGTGTTTTCGATGATTTTTTAGGGATTGGAGGTATTTGTTGTGTTGTATATTATGTTGGATACTTCAGGTACTAGTACTGGTAGTAGTATGAGATATTCGTAAATTGTGATGAATCACTGGTCGTTTTGATAAATATCAACTGAATGTTTCATTTGTGGGTTCTGTGTACTTTGATTGATTGCTCTTGGATACCCTAGTTGATATTCTTCCTTGTGGTTTGGTAGTTTCGCAAAAGGGTAAGTTAGTGATAAATAAGTTTTTTTTTTTCCTAATTGAACTTTGGTCTGAATTTGATTATGTGAAATTTTAGCATAAAAAATTTGATTTTTTGAAACAGATTTGTTGGAGGTTTAACAACATTTATCGGAATTTTAACTGTATGATTCTTTTATTATAGATTGGGGTTTTTACTCTCTTTTTGTTTTATATCATGGGTTGGATATTTTTTCGTTTATGCAATATGTATCTTCCTTTCAAAAGGTTTATACTCATGTTCTTTTGTTTGGATAGCTGAATTCTGTTTGCAAATGTTAAGTTATAGTATGTTTATAAATTGCTATAACTAGATATTCCGTATAACATTTTAAATTTGAATGTGATAAGAATAAGATTGTGTTTGTAAAATCAGCCCTTACAAGTTTGGGTGTTGATGAGTTGAGCTGACTGATTGTGACACCAACCCAATCTCGTCGATCCTTGTTTGTGCCTCCACTATGGAAAAAGTATCAAATAAAATAAATCACTGGTGTATGTTGTAACACTCTAATTAGCCTAAGTTTTGTCTCGTGTCGTAAAGTAAAGGTTAATCAAAGGTTGCGACAGTTCTAAGCTCATACATATAATATATAGAAAGAATTAATATAATCTAGAAGCCCGATGAAGAATATAGCTCAAAAATAGGATTTGAAAAGCGCAAAACGTAATAGCGAAGCTACTAACTTAAAGCACAAGAAATAGATACAGTATAACAAAATATCATAGTATAATATCATAAGAATCTAGACACGGCTCGCGGAGTTTAAGCTAGCTAGCTATATACAGACCATACATGAAAACAGACAGTAAAAACAGCTTATACAAGTTTTGTTCTCTCAAATACAAGTCTCTAGGTAAAACAAAATACAAAAGTGAGAGATGTATAAACAAAATAAACAAAAGACTCGAAAAAGGTATCCGGATCCTCCGCTTCTTTCACCATCCAAGCAACTCACCGAAGTGGGTTGCAACCTGCATTTGAAAAACACAACAGAAATATGGTATCAGAACCGGAGGTTCTCAGTATGGTAACAGTGCCCAGTGATGTAGGATATAAGACCCCGGGACGCCAAAGGCAATCCTAGACTTCATATCCATCACAAGATTCAATCTTAAAGCATACTAAAACAATAAAGCATAATCATATAATTCTTAACATAACTAAACAGGGTACTCTATTTTAAGGGATTTCTATTCTAACCAAACACCGCTGTCTCACAGCCTTCACCAACCTATCCTCCATGCGATCCCATCGCCACCGCCTTCCGAACCTCCTCAATCCCAGTAGAAATCACAAATAATTGCAATGCAAGTAAAACACAAGTAGAAGCATATAAGGCAAGTAATTCAAGTAATCAACTAGGCATGGTATTCATTTAGGCATACAATTACAAGTCGGCAAAACAAGCAAATAGATAGAAAATGCATATGATGAATGCCTGCCTTATTGGTTGTGATATCACATTGTCGGTTCAACTGCCAATCCGACACATCTCTATGGAGATGTCGCCCTTCGGAATCATCATTGGAAACCCCCGAGATATAGTGCTCGGATCACTGTTCAGGGTTTTGCGCCTGCACGCTCTATTGATCTGAAGGGATGTGAGCGGGATACTCTTACCTCAGACCTCACATCTCAACGCAAGCGGGATTTAACCAACGTCCTTACACCGCCGCTGCTACCTCGACAAGCGGGATCCAACCGCCGTTCCTGCCGGGCGCATAGCATCTCATAATCTCAACATAAAACAGTAGTTCAGTGGTTTTTCAGAAAATATTCTCACTACATCAATGATTTATCATTGCACATTCGAGTCCTCAACTCATCTCAACCATTGTTACATCAACATTTCCATTCTGAGTCCTCGACTCATCTCAACTACTGTCAACTTACAATTCAGTTCTGAACTCAATAGTTCATCAGTTCTCATCTCATATATTAATCATTCTTCACATACCGTCAAACACATCCTCAGTACACCCGAAACCTAAGCTTCCGTTTTCTAATTTTTCATAATAATCATCAACTAAAACCTTTAGATTATTTCCCATGTTCTCATGC
This sequence comes from Arachis hypogaea, assembly GCF_003086295.3. Taxonomy (NCBI): domain Eukaryota; kingdom Viridiplantae; phylum Streptophyta; class Magnoliopsida; order Fabales; family Fabaceae; genus Arachis; species Arachis hypogaea. The sequence continues at coordinate 134,173,326 of NC_092052.1, read as the reverse complement.
CCAAAATTATGTCCAAGAATCTTAAAATGGTGTTATAGAAGCTTACAATCTTGTTGGGAAGGTGAAATAGTTGAAAACAAAGTTTAAAATTGAGAGACAGGGCGTGTGCGTACGCACAGGGGTGTGTGTGCGCACGCCCAGAAGAAGTTTTAAAAAGTGTGTGAACGCATAGAGGTGTGCGTATGCACAGGTACCAAAATTTATAATGTCTGTTCGCTCGCACAACCTGTGCTAGCGCCCTCAACAGACTAGCCTTCCCAACATGTGCGTGTGCACAGGGCTGTGCGTACGCACAGGTTGCAATTCCTCATTGGGTATGTGCACGCACAAGCTGTGCTAGTGCTGTGAACAGATTGCCTGCCTCTGCGTGTGCGTGCGCACAGGTTAAAATTTTCGCAGAGGTGTGCATGCACCCATACAATAAATCACAAAATTCTACAACTTTGCAGAATTTCAAATTTTTACACCAATCTTTGAATGATCATAACTTCCTCTACAAAATTCTAAATTTTACAAACTTTATATCGATTTGAAGAGTTTTCAATAAGCTTTAATTTCATACAATTTTCAACCAATTTTGAAAACCGAAAAAAAATTTATGATCAGACAAAGTTTACCAAAATTTCTTTTTATCAAATTTTCACCTATACTCAATTTACCAAATTCTCAACCACATCCAACTAGATCAATACCACACTTCCATTTACAACACAAACTGTCCTCTTGGGTCAAAATTCACCATTTTATGCAACTTTATCATCAACACCAAATGTGCAATACCACAATCAAATCCCATTCTACTTTTCCAACCACATTACCAAATCATCAACATCAATATCACATATATCAACACAATTCACATCTCAACTTCACATAATCATTCATCTTCATCATATCCTTATCAATCATCATAATCAAACTAAAAAAAAAATCATCAATTCATCATAAATCATTACATACCATCATTCAACAACTCAACAACCATTTAAATCCAAACCTATCCTATGGGTCACTAGCCTAAGTGTTCATGAATATTATATACTACATAGAGAAAATCGAAACCATACTTTGGCCGATTCCTTATATGCACCAAAACCCCAAATGAGCACAAATTGATCACCAACAAGCTTTCCAACACAACCCAAGCCACCATCAATCACCAAAGGCCTCTAAACTCACAATGATCAAACTATATATGCATAAACCATCACAAATCAACCTAAGGCTCCATATAAACATAATCTCACAAGAGTTCAATACCTCTTACCTCTCCCAATAGCTTTGGTAGCCAAAATCCAATGCTAAGTAAGGATTAGAGTGAACCTAAACATCCAAAATCACAAAAACTCACTTAATCAAAAGCCCTAAATTTTCAAAATTTTGAAGAGAAGAACTGAGAGAGATTCGAGCTTTCCTTACCAGTTTCTTGGATTGATTTTGTAGAGCTCTTCACAAGGAACACGTAGCCGCAAACGGTGCGACGATCGGAGCTCTATAGCTCAAGATATGAGTTTGAGAAGATGAAAATGAATAGTATCAATGGGGTTTTCATCTTTTCCTCCCCCTTTCAGCTGATGTGAGTGTGTTTAAGTGTTGTGTGTTGAGTTGGGTTCACTAAGGGACCCTTTTATATGTTGGGCTTGGGTCCAACTTGGGCCCGGTCTAACTCGTTAGCGTTTTTAGCTCGTTTGGCCCAACTTCGGGCCAAACCTTCAAAATTAATGCCCTATTTTCGAATTCTAATATTTTTCTAAGGTTTTTGACTGTTTTCACTTTTTTTTTCGCGTAGCACCGGGCAGACTTGAGTTATAACTTTCCTCCATTAATGCAATATAAAGTCAATTAAACCAGTTCAAATGAATTCAGCAGCATATTCCATTAATTCAATCAGCAAACTCAGAATAGTTTCAAGTACTTTCAGCAGCATTTTTTCAAAAAAAACTGTCAGTAAACTCAGAATATTTCCAATTTCTCAACAAAATCGTCAGCAATTTCTCAACACAATTAACCAAATAGTTTCAGCAACATATTCATGAAATCAGACAGTAAAGCAGTGAATCTCCACACAATCAAACACTTTTCACACGATCTCAACAGCCAATTCTCCATTAATTCAGCACAAAACAGCAAATCATGAATACAGTTAACCATTTTCAAATAATTCCAGCAACAGTTATAGCAATCAACAATTTCAACGCTTTCAGCTCAAACGAATTCAGCAACAATTTCCAGCAATACAATTCAATCCAAACACTTTTCAAAACCTAATAACCTAAGCTAATCCTATCATACAACCTAAATCCACTAAAAGAAAATAAAAAACTAAGCTGAACTAATCATGAAATTGATTGAAAATTAAAACTGAATTCTAATCAAAACTAAACCAAATTAAACTGAAATAAAGGAATTAAAAAATTGAGTTTGTTTAAAATCTGTACAGAATAACAGAGTAAAAAATTAAGAAAAACATGGAGGTTGCAGCGGTGGTGGAGACAGCCAGAGTGCGTCTCCATGCTCGCTGGAAGGAGGAGAAACAGGGACTGTCCTCTGTTGCGTCGAAACTTGGCTGAGCTCAGGGGGCTTTGGCTGTTCTACTGGTTCAGTGTTGGAGAGTGAGACAGGGTGGAACAGAGCAAAGGGCCGGAGCTAGGGTTCGGTGGCCCTGAGGTTGCTGGCGGTGACGAAGCAGGAGCAAGTGTGAAGGTCTGGTTCGCGGAGAGAGGAGAAGAGGGTTGGTGTGGCTAGGGCTGGAAGTGAGTCAAGCCAGCTCATGAGCTAGCTCGAGCTCGACTCGTTAATAGCTCGATAAGCTAAGCTCGTGAGCTAGTGAGCCAAGCTTGAGCTTGGAATTGAGCTCATAAATTAAATGAGCCGAGCTTGAGCTTGGATAAGCTCAGCTCATTAGCTCGTGAGCTGATTCGATATATATATACACATATCCTATATGCATTTAATCTATATTTTTAATATTATATATATACATATGAAATAGTAATATATAATTATATATATTAATGATTTTAATTATTTAAAATTTTATATTTATTTTTTACATATAATTTTGATGTAGGACATAAATAAAAAAAATTTATAATTTATTGATATAGAATTATAGATTATGTATTTATGTTTCTATTATTTGAGCCAACTCGTGAGCTCGAGCCAGCTCGTGTGCTTTTGGTGAGTCGAGCTTGAACTTAAAAAATAGGCTCGATTGTTAATGAGTCGAGTCGTGAGCCAAGCTCAATTTTTGTGAGCCGAGCTTGAGCTTGGTTTAGCTCGACTCAGCTCGGCTCACTTCCAGCCCTAGGTGTGGCTGAGGAGGACAGATAGGGCTTCACGCTGGGTGGTTCGGTGACGATGACAATGAAGAGGAGTGTAGACGCGGTTGTGGGAGTGGGAGTGAGAGAGGGAGAATAGGGAAGAATTTTTGTGCGGCTATGGGAGCGTGAGAGAAAGGAAAGGATTTCTACGTTTTTAATTAGAGTTTATTTAATTAATTTTTAATTATTTAAATTTTAAATTAAAAAAATTTAAAATTAATTATTAAATATAGTTATTTAAAAATTGGCTGGTTAATGTTGGTTCCTTATACTTTTTCATAAAACAAAAACACACTACAACTCTAAATTATCCACCTAATATTAGGATAATCATCTACATACCTAATGAATTGAACATTCGATATATCCATTGTTTACATTGTTTAATATTTTTATTGTTTATCTATATTTTTTTTATATCATATGCATGTTAATAAAAAATATATGTATATGATGAGGAGATAGAGCTTTAAACATAAATTTTTTTTCCTTTTGTACATATACTTAGTATCAGTTAATAATTCAAATTGTTAATAGTATATAAATAATCTTTGATACCATAAAATGTGTAAAGATTAAATATTATGTTTGAGTGAAAATAATTTTATTTTTTGCGGGTGGAGTCAAATCAAATTCGAATGAGATGATTTGGAATATAAATAATATTTGTGTTAAAAGTTTTAAAACCACAAATAGAATTAAGGTAGAGGTTAAAATTTATTCTACGGTACTTATTGCTATTTCTATCTTTTTTTTCTGTTGTGGCACATCATTTTTTTTTTCAAGTGACATGCATATATAACTTAGCCCTTTTTTTTATTATGTTTTAAATTTTTCTTTAAACTTTCTATTTCACCCTCTTTGACATTTGACATTTAATTTTTTTTTTTTAGATTATTCTATGCTTGCATTGCATGTGATACTTCTCTCTTTGTACCATAATATTTAAATCTAATATGAGTATGTGGTTCTAAACATGTCTTCGTAAAATGTGTTATCTTATTTTGATATTGAAAATATGTTTATCTCGTTTAAAATTTCTTTATATACAGTCTTTGTGGATTATAATTTGATGTCACACACATGGACGCACATCATACGATTTTAATGTGTGATACCGATTATATCACGTGTATATTAAAATTAATTATTAAATATAAAATATATATTAAAATATAAAATATATATTAAAAATGAATTAAATAATATATATATTTATATATAAATACATGATGATTAATTCTGATAATTAATTTATTATTATAATATGTTTCTCTTCTTATTAGAGTTAAGCTTTCTTAAAATACCATTCTGTCAATTCTTTTTTTCCGTTATTGTTTTTTTTTTTTTTCGAACCTATTTTTATGTTTCTCCTTTCAGCTATGTCTCCCTAACAACACACTAAAATTTAATTTAGTAAAATTTTTATTTTTTAAAAATAGTTTATAAAAGTTAACTTTTAAAAGATAATCTTTTTAAAAAGTGTAGTATTTATGTTTGGTAAATCAAATTAAAAATAACTTTTAATAAATACAAACAATAACAATTACGTTTGATAAAATAATTTTTAAAATTTAAAAATACTATAAAAGACATAAATTTAAGCGTTAAATTTAAAAATTAGTTAATATATGAGGTTATAATTATATTAGACTTTTAATTTTTGAAGAGCACAAGTCAATTTTAAAAAGTTCCGCCTTAGTTACTTTCAAAAGTACTCCGATCTTTTAAAAACTGCAAACACAAGTATATAGTGTTTTTGATTTACCAAACACAAAATAAAGAGTTTATGCTTTTAAAAAACACAAGCATTTCTTCAAAAAGCTTTACTAAACCAAACCTAAATCAAGCAATACAAAAAAAAAAAACATACTAAATCAAGAGTTTAAATTTTACTTATAATAATATCTGTTAATGCTTATTAATACATGGTTTTACATCATATACAAATTTCAACAAAACATTTACATGTAATTTCATGCTATTGTTATGTTTTATACTTTTATTTGAATATAAATTTTCATGTATTAGTTACCAAATAACTTAATATATCTTGACATTAGACAAAAAATTTGAGATAGAACCCATTTTTTTACATGTGCTAGATAATTTTACATATAGTATATTGCGCAAAGATGCCGGTCCTAATCTAATTAAATATTAATAAAGGAACCAATGGATTCCACCAAACTTTGAAGGAGATCGTTTCAATTATTCAATTCTAGAAGATTATTTTATTAAGGTTAATAGCCCACATTTTGGACTAATATATATATATATATTAAAAAAGTAATAAGAATTCAAAATGAAAAAGGTCGTCTTATTCAAAACCCCAATTATGAAATCCCTTCTCGCCCACTTCACACCTCGGAACGCACCGTTCTTATAGAGAGAGAGAGGCGCTTTCACATCTTCTTAAGCCGAAATGAAATGGCTGGGGAGAGGGAAGGTTCCCTTTTTTTAGTTTTAGGGTACTCCGGAAAACAGATCCAGTGGAGACGGGATGGGGCCTGTAGCTCAGAGGATTAGAGCACGTGGCTACGAACCACGGTGTCGGGAGTTCGAATCCCTCCTCGCCCACAACCGGCCAAAAAGGTAAGGACCCTTACCTCTGGGGGTAAGAAAATCATGATCGGGCTAGCGGACAAACTCATATAAGCAAAAAATCTCAAATATCCTTGATCGTGAGACATATAATTATCACTATAAATAAGAACCAAAATGCCAACAGTAGTGATTAATATTAACATAATAAGGGTAAGTGAATCGATCAAGTAACCAAATTCTAAAGAAAGATCATTATTTATAGTCCAAGACCACACATATTGATAGATGAAACTCTTATTATTATTTATTTGATCGATCGACAGCGCGACGGAAAAAAGCATAACTATACCTAACAATAAAATACAATGAATCTTTTTCCTATTTTTTTTTACTAAACTAAAAAGAATCTTTGTTTTCAATTTTTTTCAATAACTTTTTGGTATTGTTTTTGTTGTATTTTATTTTGTTCATTCAATCTATAACATAAATATTTTTTTTACATTATAATATAGATCTAATTTGAATATTATTTGATTAGAGTCTATTTAATGTTGTAAATGTAAATATTAAGAACTTTAACTTTGAACTTTGAGGAATAGTCGAAGCCATACCCAATCTAAAAAGTATGTTATCCAAACGCATTTCAAGTAATTGTAGTAAAACCTGACCGGTTGACCCCTTGGCTTTTCCGGCGATACGAATGTATTTAAGCAATTGGCGTTCTGTAAGACCATAATGAAAACGCAATTTTTGTTTTTCTTCTAAACGAATACGATATTGAGATTTTTTACCGGAGCGTGATTGGTTTCTAAATTCGCTTCCGACTGTAGGCTTTTTACTAGTTAGTCCAGGTAAAGTCCCCAGACGGCGTATTTTTTTGAAACGAGGCCCTCTGTAGCGTGACATAAAGACTCCCTTTTTAATTAAAAAATAAAAAATCGAAATTAAAACTAAACTAAATGACAAATATGATATGAGAAATGAAGCGAAATTCACAAAAGCATTGTAGTACAAAGAAGAATTGTATGAATAGATTCCATATCCTTTTTCTTCTGTTGTAGTATAGTAAAGGAATGGAATCCACGACTAAATCTAATGATAAAAAAGTGAAAGGGCATTCTAAGGTAACTCGTTTTTTGTTTTAAATAAAAAAAATCGAACAAATTACATACAATAAAAAAGAGGGGGCCCGATTTTTCCGATTTTTTCCATAGAAATTCAAGAATTAAGTTAAACAACAAAGTTCTTTTTTATTATTAAAATTTGAATTATTTTATTAATATCTTTTTTTAATTCTTTATTTTAAATTATTAAATATTTCGAAATAGAACTGAATAAATATTCTATTTTAGAATAGAAAGAAGAAATATAAATATTCTAGAAACTAGAAATAAAAAAATAATTTGAAATTCTTTTTGGATTATTTTACTCAACTTACGAGTTGCTCAGATATGGGAGAAAATAAAATGTGATAAATCTTTAGGGATTTTTTTTTACGGACCATATATACATATAAAATTCAAATCTTGTTAATGATCTAGATCCTTATTAGGATCTCTAAGTATAATATAAAAAACGATTAAATAAAAAAAAGATAAAAAAAAAAGACTCTTTCTTTATTTAATTTCTTTTGTATTGATGGATTCATTTTTCAATTGATTTGGCAATAATGAATGAAGGGATTACAAGTAATCCATGTCGATCTCTAAAGTGCGTATTGATATATCAATTCAATAAATATATCTATTTTATTTATATAATTGAATAATAAAAATAATGGATATATGATACGTCTCTGTCAGTTAATTAAAGCAAACGATTCTATAATCTAAAATAATAAAAGATGAAATTATTATTTGAGTAATAATAATAATTATTATGAAATGGAACAAAAAATTCGTAGTTTTTCATTTATTATCAAATATTTTTTATTTCTATTTCATTTTGGAATCCAAAGAGATGCATATTCTTTTTTTCATTCTTTTAACTAATTGAGGAAGAATTTGCAAATTGATAAAATCGGGTGGACGAATTTTCCATCTCCAAGGAAAACCATTCTGATCTCCTATTAGAAAAATCCCCAATTCTCCTTTGGAGGCTTCAACTCTTACATAAAGTTCTTGTTTCGGCAATTTAAAAGTCGGAGACGGTTTTTTACTAATGAATCGATATTCAAAATCATTCCATTCTGGTTCCCTTTCCCTATCAAAGTAACGGATTTCTAAATTCTCATATGGTCCGCCGGGAATTCCTTCCAAAGCCTGTTGAAAAATTTTTATGGATTCCACCATTTCACCAATTCGAACTAAATAACGAGCTAATGAATCTCCTTCTTTTTGCCATTGAACGTCCCAATCAAATTCTCCATAACACTCATAATTTTCAACTTTACGCAGATCCCATTGTATTCCGGAAGCCCGAAGCATTATGCATCATTCTCATACCTGTCGCAGCTTCGAATAGATCATATATTAATTCTCTTTCTCTAAAAATATAGAAGAAAGGGGTTTGTGCACCAATATCCGCCATAAAAGGTCCCAGCCATAATAGGTGAGAAGCTATACGACTCAATTCCAACATAATTACTCGAATATAGCTGGCTCTTTGGGGTACTTGAATATTTCCCAACTGTTCTGGTCCGTTTACGGTTATTGCTTCTGTGAACATCGTAGCTAAATAATCCCAACGTATTACATAAGGCAGATATTGTATAATTGTTCGATTTTCCGCAATTTTTTCCATCCCTCTGTGTAAATAACCCAATAATGGTTCACAATCAATAACATCCTCACCATCTAGAGTAACAATAAGTCGAAGAACACCATGCATTGATGGGTGGTGAGGTCCCATATTGACTACCATGAGATCTTTTCTTTTAGCTGTCCCATTCATAGGTTTTTCCTCGATTTATTCTTCCATGAATTTCGAAAGAAAAAAAATTAATCAAGATTCAAGACCTAAAAAATCGAATAATTCAAAATGACTCTTCAAATTCAATTAACGAATTATTGAAAAAGAGGGTATTCTCATATATATATCGTTTTGGCGGCATGGCCGAGCGGTAAGGCGGGGGACTGCAAATCCTTTTTTCCCAGTTCAAATCCGGGTATCGCCTGATCGACAAGAGAATTGAATTTTGACCTTTTAATTAAAAAAATGAGAGGAAAAAAGAATTTATCTGTAATGTTTTTCGACTCTACTAAAAATCTGATCAAAACTTGTTTGATGTTCTAATAGAATTTATTGAATAGTTTCGTGTTAATATAATGGTTTTAGTGCAGAATCGAATCCCCATTTGACTCTGTACCAGCGATTTAAATAAATATATATATAGTTATTATAGTTTCTAGTATTCTCAGTGATTAGATTAATACAAAAAAAAAACAACAAGAATTAGTGAACAATAGTAAAATAATTCCTTCATAGTGATATTTTTTATAGAGATAGGAGGTAAAATTCACATGGATATAGTAAATCTTGCTTGGGCTGCTTTAATGGTAGTTTTCACATTTTCCCTTTCTCTCGTAGTATGGGGAAGAAGTGGACTTTAAAGGTACGACTAATTTGACTTAAAACATGATTTCATTTCTTAATTCATGTCAATACAGTGAATGAAAAAAAAGATTCTATTTTTGCTTAAGATTTAATAAATGGACTCGGGTGCATAACCATAACTATGGGTTCCAATGTACGAGATCTTGTAGCACTTACCAATGAGGCCCTATTATCTTTCTATTTTGAGCGCGGATTTTTCTAGCCCAATTGTATCTTATTTTTATCACGAATTATTTTCCTTGGTTAACAATAGTTGTACTTTTACCAATAGTCGGGGGTTCCTTAATATTCTTATTTCCTCATCGAGGAAATAAGATAATTAAGTGGTATACAATTTGCATATGTTTAATCGATCAGGCAGGGGAAGGACTCTTTTAAGGTAAAGTTGAGAAATTAACATACTGCTTGCCTTATTCCTTCCCTTTTTAGCACAAAGATTTAGTAATTGGTCCATTCTTAGCCTAGGCAAAGTCCATCTTGCTGTGATAGAAAAAACTATATCAGTTGCATGGCAGTTCCAAAGAAACGCACCTCGAGATCCAAAAAAAAAATCCGAAAAACTCTTTGGAAAAGGAGAGGTTTTTGGACAGCATTGAAAGCTTATTCATTAGCGCAATCAATTTCTACGGGAAATTCAAAAAGTTTTTTTGTATAAAAAATACAAACGTTGGAATACTTTGAATTAGCTGGATTCTATTCTCTAATAGAATATAGAATTTGTATATAATATTAACAAAAATAGTTTCAAATAGTTATATTTTTTAATAAAATCAAAGAAACAGAATTTTAGAATTATTTTTATTTAATAGAATTTTTAAATAAAAATAATTCTATTAAATAAAAATTTTTACTTATAACTCATATAAATATCTATTTTGGAATCTATTTATTTTATAAGAAGAAAAAATATTTTGAATGGAATATTTGAATGGAATACTAAATTGGTGATCCAAAAATGATAAATTTTGGAATTTATTTTTTTCATCCAACGATTTTTTGGAATGTAAGTAGCACTAAAGTTGGGAATTGTTTTATTTTTTCGTTTATAAATAGAAAAATTTTGATGATCCATTTTGCTCTTTCTTTTAAAAAATTTATAAACAATTTTGTTCTTGCATTTAAAATCCCGAGAACCTGAAAAAAATGATTTTGCCATTTTTTTTTTTAGTTTTTAGTTTCGTTAAAATGGGATGAAAGAAGGCAAATGGATTTCGGGTAACGCGAGAAAAGGGCAATTCCACTTCCGTTCCCAAAATTGTTAAAAAGCTAAAGTCCCTTTTTTTTTTTCATTGGATCCTTTTTAGTGGATCGTAGCTTAGATCTGTGCCAAGGTTTCAGATGAAAAGGAAATCTAATTTGTATCTGAATACCGTCTAGTAGCCACTTTTTTGGAAATTCTGTATATTCCATAAAAAAAGAATAAAAGATAAAATATTTTTTTTCCTAATGAGTTTTGTTTCTTATTCGTCGGTTTTATCTCTTTTGTAAAGGCTTCAGTTAATAAAAAAAAGAGTATTTATTAAAAAAATTCTCATAAAAACGAAATTTGTCAAATCAAATAAAAACATTCGTTTATTTTGTTTGATATGCAGTAAAATTTAATTCATATGACATGACCAAATCGAATAAATAAGAATTTTTGTCTTTTATTTCAAAAGCATTAGTTTTTTCGAACTAATTTCTTTTTTTACATTAAACAGATATCTATGTTTGGCAAAATTTTGAAAAAAGTGTTATAATATTCAAAGTTTTACTTTATATAGAAAGATAGAAAAAAAGAGGGGATAAAAAAAAATGGCTAATTAATCAAATAAAAGAACTATTTGTTTTACGGAACAGAAGATATGTCTTTCACATGACTTGTAGCAATAAAAAAACTATATCAGTTGCATGGCAGTTCCAAAGAAACGCACCTCGAGATCCAAAAAAAAATCCCAAAAACTCTTTGGAAAAGGAGAGGTTTTTGGACAGCATTGAAAGCTTATTCATTAGCGCAATCAATTTCTACGGGAAATTCAAAAAGTTTTTTTGTATAAAAAATACAAACGTTGGAATACTTTGAATTAGCTGGATTCTATTCTCTAATAGAATATAAAATTTGTATATAATATTAACAAAAATAGTTTCAAATAGTTATATTTTTTAATAAAATCAAAGAAACAGAATTTTAGAATTATTTTTATTTAATAGAATTTTTAAATAAAAATAATTCTATTAAATAAAAATTTTTACTTATAACTCATATAAATATCTATTTTGGAATCTATTTATTTTATAAGAAGAAAAAATATTTTGAATGGAATATTTGAATGGAATACTAAATTGGTGATCCAAAAATGATAAATTTTAGAATTTATTTTTTTCATCCAACGATTTTTTGGAATGTAAGTAGCACTAAAGTTGGGAATTGTTTTATTTTTTCGTTTATAAATAGAAAAATTTTGATGATCCATTTTGCTCTTTCTTTTAAAAAATTTATAAACAATTTTGTTCTTGCATTTAAAATCCCGAGAACCTGAAAAAAATGATTTTGCCATTTTTTTTTTAGTTTTTAGTTTCGTTAAAATGGGATGAAAGAAGGCAAATGGATTTCGGGTAACGCGAAAAAAGGGCAATTCCACTTCCGTTCCCAAAATTGTTAAAAAGCTAAGGTCCCTTTTTTTTTTTCATTGGATCCTTTTTAGTGGATCGTAGCTTAGATCTGTGCCAAGGTTTCAGATGAAAAGGAAATCTAATTTGTATCTGAATACCGTCTAGTAGCCACTTTTTTGGAAATTCTGTATATTCCATAAAAAAAGAATAAAAGATAAAATATTTTTTTTCCTAATGAGTTTTGTTTCTTATTCGTCGGTTTTATCTCTTTTGTAAAGGCTTCAGTTAATAAAAAAAAAAGTATTTATTAAAAAAATTCTCATAAAAACGAAATTTGTCAAATCAAATAAAAACATTCGTTTATTTTGTTTGATATGCAGTAAAATTTAATTCATATGACATGACCCAATCGAATAAATAAGAATTTTTGTCTTTTATTTCAAAAGCATTAGTTTTTTCGAACTAATTTCTTTTTTTACATTAAACAGATATCTATGTTTGGCAAAATTTTGAAAAAAGTGTTATAATATTCAAAGTTTTACTTTAGATAGAAAGATAGAAAAAAAGAGGGGATAAAAAAAAATGGCTAATTAATCAAATAAAAGAACTATTTGTTTTACGGAACAGAAGATATGTCTTTCACATGACTTGTAGCAATAAAAAAACTATATCAGTTGCATGGCAGTTCCAAAAAAACGCACCTCGAGATCCAAAAAAAAAATCCGAAAAACTCTTTGGAAAAGGAGAGGTTTTTGGACAGCATTGAAAGCTTATTCATTAGCGCAATCAATTTCTACGGGAAATTCAAAAAGTTTTTTTGTATAAAAAATACAAACGTTGGAATACTTTGAATTAGCAGGATTCTATTCTCTAATAGAATATAGAATTTGTATATAATATTAACAAAAATAGTTTCAAATAGTTATATTTTTTAATAAAATCAAAGAAACAGAATTTTAGAATTATTTTTATTTAATAGAATTTTTAAATAAAAATAATTCTATTAAATAAAAATTTTTACTTATAACTCATATAAATATCTATTTTGGAATCTATTTATTTTATAAGAAGAAAAAATATTTTGAATGGAATATTTGAATGGAATACTAAATTGGTGATCCAAAAATGATAAATTTTGGAATTTATTTTTTTCATCCAACGATTTTTTGGAATGTAAGTAGCACTAAAGTTGGGAATTGTTTTATTTTTTCGTTTATAAATAGAAAAATTTTGATGATCCATTTTGCTCTTTCTTTTAAAAAATTTATAAACAATTTTGTTCTTGCATTTAAAATCCCGAGAACCTGAAAAAAATGATTTTGCCATTTTTTTTTTTAGTTTTTAGTTTCGTTAAAATGGGATGAAAGAAGGCAAATGGATTTCGGGTAACGCGAGAAAAGGGCAATTCCACTTCCGTTCCCAAAATTGTTAAAAAGCTAAAGTCCCTTTTTTTTTTTTCATTGGATCCTTTTTAGTGGATCGTAGCTTAGATCTGTGCCAAGGTTTCAGATGAAAAGGAAATCTAATTTGTATCTGAATACCGTCTAGTAGCTACTTTTTTGGAAATTCTGTATATTCCATAAAAAAAGAATAAAAGATAAAATATTTTTTTTCCTAATGAGTTTTGTTTCTTATTCGTCGGTTTTATCTCTTTTGTAAAGGCTTCAGTTAATAAAAAAAAAGAGTATTTATTAAAAAAATTCTCATAAAAACGAAATTTGTCAAATCAAATAAAAACATTCGTTTATTTTGTTTGATATGCAGTAAAATTTAATTCATATGACATGACCCAATCGAATAAATAAGAATTTTTGTCTTTTATTTCAAAAGCATTAGTTTTTTCGAACTAATTTCTTTTTTTACATTAAACAGATATCTATGTTTGGCAAAATTTTGAAAAAAGTGTTATAATATTCAAAGTTTTACTTTAGATAGAAAGATAGAAAAAAAGAGGGGATAAAAAAAATGGCTAATTAATCAAATAAAAGAACTATTTGTTTTACGGAACAGAAGATATGTCTTTCACATGACTTGTAGCAATAAAAAAACTATATCAGTTGCATGGCAGTTCCAAAGAAACGCACCTCGAGATCCAAAAAAAAAATCCCAAAAACTCTTTGGAAAAGGAGAGGTTTTTGGACAGCATTGAAAGCTTATTCATTAGCGCAATCAATTTCTACGGGAAATTCAAAAAGTTTTTTTGTATAAAAAATACAAACGTTGGAATACTTTGAATTAGCTGGATTCTATTCTCTAATAGAATATAGAATTTGTATATAATATTAACAAAAATAGTTTCAAATAGTTATATTTTTTAATAAAATCAAAGAAACAGAATTTTAGAATTATTTTTATTTAATAGAATTTTTAAATAAAAATAATTCTATTAAATAAAAATTTTTACTTATAACTCATATAAATATCTATTTTGGAATCTATTTATTTTATAAGAAGAAAAAATATTTTGAATGGAATATTTGAATGGAATACTAAATTGGTGATCCAAAAATGATAAATTTTGGAATTTATTTTTTTCATCCAACGATTTTTTGGAATGTAAGTAGCACTAAAGTTGGGAATTGTTTTATTTTTTCGTTTATAAATAGAAAAATTTTGATGATCCATTTTGCTCTTTCTTTTAAAAAATTTATAAACAATTTTGTTCTTGCATTTAAAATCCCGAGAACCTGAAAAAAATGATTTTGCCATTTTTTTTTTTAGTTTTTAGTTTCGTTAAAATGGGATGAAAGAAGGCAAATGGATTTCGGGTAACGCGAGAAAAGGGCAATTCCACTTCCGTTCCCAAAATTGTTAAAAAGCTAAAGTCCCTTTTTTTTTTTTCATTGGATCCTTTTTAGTGGATCGTAGCTTAGATCTGTGCCAAGGTTTCAGATGAAAAGGAAATCTAATTTGTATCTGAATACCGTCTAGTAGCTACTTTTTTGGAAATTCTGTATATTCCATAAAAAAAGAATAAAAGATAAAATATTTTTTTTCCTAATGAGTTTTGTTTCTTATTCGTCGGTTTTATCTCTTTTGTAAAGGCTTCAGTTAATAAAAAAAAAGAGTATTTATTAAAAAAATTCTCATAAAAACGAAATTTGTCAAATCAAATAAAAACATTCGTTTATTTTGTTTGATATGCAGTAAAATTTAATTCATATGACATGACCCAATCGAATAAATAAGAATTTTTGTCTTTTATTTCAAAAGCATTAGTTTTTTCGAACTAATTTCTTTTTTTACATTAAACAGATATCTATGTTTGGCAAAATTTTGAAAAAAGTGTTATAATATTCAAAGTTTTACTTTAGATAGAAAGATAGAAAAAAAGAGGGGATAAAAAAAATGGCTAATTAATCAAATAAAAGAACTATTTGTTTTACGGAACAGAAGATATGTCTTTCACATGACTTGTAGCAATAAAAAAACTATATCAGTTGCATGGCAGTTCCAAAGAAACGCACCTCGAGATCCAAAAAAAAAATCCGAAAAACTCTTTGGAAAAGGAGAGGTTTTTGGACAGCATTGAAAGCTTATTCATTAGCGCAATCAATTTCTACGGGAAATTCAAAAAGTTTTTTTGTATAAAAAATACAAACGTTGGAATACTTTGAATTAGCTGGATTCTATTCTCTAATAGAATATAGAATTTGTATATAATATTAACAAAAATAGTTTCAAATAGTTATATTTTTTAATAAAATCAAAGAAACAGAATTTTAGAATTATTTTTATTTAATAGAATTTTTAAATAAAAATAATTCTATTAAATAAAAATTTTTACTTATAACTCATATAAATATCTATTTTGGAATCTATTTATTTTATAAGAAGAAAAAATATTTTGAATGGAATATTTGAATGGAATACTAAATTGGTGATCCAAAAATGATAAATTTTGGAATTTATTTTTTTCATCCAACGATTTTTTAGAATGTAAGTAGCACTAAAGTTGGGAATTGTTTTATTTTTTCGTTTATAAATAGAAAAATTTTGATGATCCATTTTGCTCTTTCTTTTAAAAAATTTATAAACAATTTTGTTCTTGCATTTAAAATCCCGAGAACCTGAAAAAAATGATTTTGCCATTTTTTTTTTAGTTTTTAGTTTCGTTAAAATGGGATGAAAGAAGGCAAATGGATTTCGGGTAACGCGAGAAAAGGGCAA
Source organism: Arachis hypogaea (assembly GCF_003086295.3). Taxonomy (NCBI): domain Eukaryota; kingdom Viridiplantae; phylum Streptophyta; class Magnoliopsida; order Fabales; family Fabaceae; genus Arachis; species Arachis hypogaea. The sequence goes on along the minus strand of NC_092052.1, from coordinate 134,157,139 downwards.
TTCCACTTCCGTTCCCAAAATTGTTAAAAAGCTAAAGTCCCTTTTTTTTTTTCATTGGATCTTTTTTAGTGGATCGTAGCTTAGATCTGTGCCAAGGTTTCAGATGAAAAGGAAATCTAATTTGTATCTGAATACCGTCTAGTAGCCACTTTTTTGGAAATTCTGTATATTCCATAAAAAAAGAATAAAAGATAAAATATTTTTTTTCCTAATGAGTTTTGTTTCTTATTCGTCGGTTTTATCTCTTTTGTAAAGGCTTCAGTTAATAAAAAAAAAAGTATTTATTAAAAAAATTCTCATAAAAACGAAATTTGTCAAATCAAATAAAAACATTCGTTTATTTTGTTTGATATGCAGTAAAATTTAATTCATATGACATGACCCAATCGAATAAATAAGAATTTTTGTCTTTTATTTCAAAAGCATTAGTTTTTTCGAACTAATTTCTTTTTTTACATTAAACAGATATCTATGTTTGGCAAAATTTTGAAAAAAGTGTTATAATATTCAAAGTTTTACTTTAGATAGAAAGATAGAAAAAAAGAGGGGATAAAAAAAAATGGCTAATTAATCAAATAAAAGAACTATTTGTTTTACGGAACAGAAGATATGTCTTTCACATGACTTGTAGCAATAAAAAAACTATAACAGTTGCATGGCAGTTCCAAAAAAACGCACCTCGAGATCCAAAAAAAAAATCCGAAAAACTCTTTGGAAAAGGAGAGGTTTTTGGACAGCATTGAAAGCTTATTCATTAGCGCAATCAATTTCTACGGGAAATTCAAAAAGTTTTTTTGTATAAAAAATACAAACGTTGGAATACTTTGAATTAGCTGGATTCTATTCTCTAATAGAATATAGAATTTGTATATAATATTAACAAAAATAGTTTCAAATAGTTATATTTTTTAATAAAATCAAAGAAACAGAATTTTAGAATTATTTTTATTTAATAGAATTTTTAAATAAAAATAATTCTATTAAATAAAAATTTTTACTTATAACTCATATAAATATCTATTTTGGAATCTATTTATTTTATAAGAAGAAAAAATATTTTGAATGGAATATTTGAATGGAATACTAAATTGGTGATCCAAAAATGATAAATTTTGGAATTTATTTTTTTCATCCAACGATTTTTTAGAATGTAAGTAGCACTAAAGTTGGGAATTGTTTTATTTTTTCGTTTATAAATAGAAAAATTTTGATGATCCATTTTGCTCTTTCTTTTAAAAAATTTATAAACAATTTTGTTCTTGCATTTAAAATCCCGAGAACCTGAAAAAAATGATTTTGCCATTTTTTTTTTAGTTTTTAGTTTCGTTAAAATGGGATGAAAGAAGGCAAATGGATTTCGGGTAACGCGAGAAAAGGGCAATTCCACTTCCGTTCCCAAAATTGTTAAAAAGCTAAAGTCCCTTTTTTTTTTTCATTGGATCTTTTTTAGTGGATCGTAGCTTAGATCTGTGCCAAGGTTTCAGATGAAAAGGAAATCTAATTTGTATCTGAATACCGTCTAGTAGCCACTTTTTTGGAAATTCTGTATATTCCATAAAAAAAGAATAAAAGATAAAATATTTTTTTTCCTAATGAGTTTTGTTTCTTATTCGTCGGTTTTATCTCTTTTGTAAAGGCTTCAGTTAATAAAAAAAAAAGTATTTATTAAAAAAATTCTCATAAAAACGAAATTTGTCAAATCAAATAAAAACATTCGTTTATTTTGTTTGATATGCAGTAAAATTTAATTCATATGACATGACCCAATCGAATAAATAAGAATTTTTGTCTTTTATTTCAAAAGCATTAGTTTTTTCGAACTAATTTCTTTTTTTACATTAAACAGATATCTATGTTTGGCAAAATTTTGAAAAAAGTGTTATAATATTCAAAGTTTTACTTTAGATAGAAAGATAGAAAAAAAGAGGGGATAAAAAAAATGGCTAATTAATCAAATAAAAGAACTATTTGTTTTACGGAACAGAAGATATGTCTTTCACATGACTTGTAGCAATAAAAAAACTATATCAGTTGCATGGCAGTTCCAAAGAAACGCACCTCGAGATCCAAAAAAAAAATCCCAAAAACTCTTTGGAAAAGGAGAGGTTTTTGGACAGCATTGAAAGCTTATTCATTAGCGCAATCAATTTCTACGGGAAATTCAAAAAGTTTTTTTGTATAAAAAATACAAACGTTGGAATACTTTGAATTAGCTGGATTCTATTCTCTAATAGAATATAGAATTTGTATATAATATTAACAAAAATAGTTTCAAATAGTTATATTTTTTAATAAAATCAAAGAAACAGAATTTTAGAATTATTTTTATTTAATAGAATTTTTAAATAAAAATAATTCTATTAAATAAAAATTTTTACTTATAACTCATATAAATATCTATTTTGGAATCTATTTATTTTATAAGAAGAAAAAATATTTTGAATGGAATATTTGAATGGAATACTAAATTGGTGATCCAAAATTTATATATATATATATATATATATATATATATATAGGTCATAAAAAATTTTGCATCAAAAACTTTCGTTTTCAAAAAAATTTTATTATATTGAGATTTCTAAACTTTACAAAAATAAGATATTAAAGTCCTTTCATCATATTTTTAAAGATTTATTCGTTCAAATGAAAATAATAAATCTAACTAAGATAAAAATTTATGTGTTTTATTTTTATAAAGTTTAAGAATTTCAATATAATAAATTTTTTAGAGATAAAAACATTCAAAATAAAATTTTTTAAAGACTTATTCGAATATTACTCTAAAAAAATAGTACGCTACATGTGACTTTTTAACAGTGAATGCATTCAAACGAACAAATTCCACGAGGAGTCAAGGGTGCGTCGTCCACAAGACCACAGCAACAAATAAATAGTTGAAAATGGAATTAACATTACAGTTGACTGAGTTGATGAGGGAGAGATTTATAATTTGCTCCTTCAAAATTTACTTTTGAGTTTTGGCACAAGTTTAGCTCTTGTTATGTTAAATTTTTATTTGTATAAAATACTAAAATATATGTTTAGTCTAACGAAATTAATTTATATTTTTTTATTAGAAACATTTTTGTTTTGAGTCAATTCTCCTTTATAAATATCACGGTTCTCATTAAATTTATGTGACAAAAGGAGTTAAGTTTTAAAGTGGTCATTAAGATTAGCCACTTGCATTAAAAAAGTCTCTAAAATTCTAATTGCATTATAAATATATTCGAAATCAAAAAATTGTAATATATTAATCCCCACTTTCTTTCTGTCAAGCTACTTGTTATGTGGAGCACTCAAAACGAGGTCGCTTTAGTTTTATCACTAAATATTTGATGAGACGATGTTTAATTTTGATGATCATATAATTTTTTTGGTGAGGAATAAGACATTTTGTAGTTTATTAAAGTTAAATAATGTCATTTTATCAAATATTTAAGATCGAAACTAAAGCAACATTGTTTGATCTAGTCGAGCGCTATGTGTTAGGTTACTTTCTGTGTGACAAGTAATTCGACAGGAAAAAGATGGAGAGCAACGTGATGCAATTTTTACAATCTTGGAAATGTTTATGGTGCAACTAGAATAAGGACCTTTTCAGTGCAAGTAGTGAATCTCAAAGACCTATTTAGACAAAGGATTTAAAACTTAATAATAATAATAATAATAATAATAATAATAATAATAATAATAATAAAGAGGATCAAAACTCAAACAAAAATTTTATAAGAACTAAAATAAAAATTATTCATATTAAAAAGAATAAAAATTTTTTTAAAATTATGGGTCCAATTTAATTTCCTTGACTATAACAGAATTGGACCATTGAACTTATCTATCTATGGTTAATGCACTAGATCCGTTTAAGAAAATCATCCATTTTGAAATGGGTGGTTGGCATTTGACAACTTAGACAACAATCAAACTATAATTGAATGTCTATCCTTCATTAATTTGGTCAAAGATCAGAATAAAGAATACTTTTGAAACCACTTACCTATTGATACCCTCATAGCACCCAACTTTATGCAGTTGGTGTCTCATAAAATCCCAATAATCCTTTCTTGTTATGGTGTATTATTTTGTCTCACCAGTTTCATTTTTGTACGAGGCTGTTTCTTTGATTTTAGAGTTTACTTTTTTCAGTCAATTATTTAAGGCTTTATTTTCTTTCCTCTTGGCTCTTGGCATCTCAGGTCCTTTTTCTTTTGTTGTCTGAGAGCACATCATAAACCAACAGTAAATCATATTAAAATTTATGGCATATCTTTACTAGAACGAGATAAAATTTCCTATAAATAAACATAAAGTTTAAGGGTGAAAGAGAGAGAGAAAATAAAAACGATTTTTTATTTAAAAAATACAGAAAATAGACGAGGCAATAAAGAAGAGGTCCCCATAACCATAACACTGGAATTTAATTCTGCAAAGCTGTCATTTCCAACAGATGACAAAAATAAATAAATAAATAAACCCCTTATTCTACACGGCAATGAGCCAAAAAAAACTATATATGCAACGCTGAACTAGGATTTCAATTCTCTTGCTGTTTCATTTCTAAGGAACAGCAGGAACAATGTCAACTTTATGAGAGCAAAATTCTCAAACTTCACAGCTGCCGTTTCTTGGAGACAGCAGGTGAATGGAGTTCCTGAAAATATCAAATAAATTATTAACAACGGCATGCCAATTAGGCCTAGATTCCAAAATTCCTCAATTAACCAGAGTAAGAAATTTTAGCATACTCCTAGAGCACATTTAATACATGTTTCATAAACTTCCGCAACCATTCATTTACATTGCTTATTTAGAAGCTATGTAAGACAACAAAAAATAAGTGGTTGGAAAAGTTCTAGAAGCATGCACTAAATGTGATATAGAAACATACAAGTATAGTGATGATTTGGGTGTTCAATTATGATCCTCCCAGGACTTGCTTTGCAACCCTTTTCAACGATTCAGATGCCTTGCGAAGATCAGATTCTGAATGCCCTGCAGAAACATACAATCTAATTCCAACAGGTAAACGGCATTTGTCCAATGTTGATCGTTTGGAAGCAACCACAAATACTGAATCTTCATTCAAGACCTGTCAATACAAAAGATTAGGCGCAAGTAAAAGCATTAACAAACAAAATATTAAATTCCCTTACACGCTCGGCAATAGCTTCAAGCAGGCGTCGGTCTTCCTGCATGGAACCTGTTGACTTCTTCAATTTCAAATAAACAATTGGTGACTCTTGACTACCTGCAATTGTCAAGCCTGATATTCCTGACAATCCTGCACCAGTCATTGTATTAACATATTTAACAAATAAAAATTAAATGACAAACCTTATCTTAATGGTTCAGGAAAGAAAATCCAATACTTTACTGAGACTTTGTGCAAAAGCTAAAATGCATATGCTACTCTACCACATGATTGATGATTCCATTGGAGAAACTTGATCTGAGAACAAAGCTCACCTTTCCATAACACAGCAATGTTATTCTTCAGCTTTTTTATCAGTTTGGGATCTTTCTCCAGAATGTCCAGTGCTGAAATTGCAGCACTTGCAAGATATGGGGGCAGAGACGCAGAAAAGACATAGCCGGAGCTACTTAGTCGCTGTCAAGATTAAAAAGGGCATATTAGTGCATGGAAAAACAGATAACGGTAGTGGCGGAAACTCCAATGGCAGGTCTTTCCTTCATGACTTATACAATTTGTACTTAGATTTGGGAAGAAGCAATGGAAAAAAGTTGTGAAAAGAAAATCACTTAAGAAAAAATCCTGAATTTCTACATTTGCAACCTTTCCATTTTCTTTCCCCAGTCTATTTTAGAGACCCAGCATGGTACTAGTGGGTGCTGATTTTCATTCTTATTAAATATGACAGTTACATACTTGGTGATCTATCACTCTTGTACTTCCGGTGCAGAATCCTCCTTCTGTGGCCAATGCACGTCCCATATCGGCGGTTACAAGATCTATCTTCTCGATCTGTAGTAAACAACCAAAAATCACAAATAGCAATAAAATTCAGAGTATGAACACTTGAATGCATGCATGTGGATGCCCATAGAAATTTTTAGCACTTACAGGGACTCCATAGTGTTCAGTGAGACCTCTTCCAGAACTTCCAAGCACACCAATTGAGTTGCTCTCGTCCAGCAAAATACGAAAACGGTATTTCTCTTTCAGTTTAATAATCTCATCTAAGGGTGCTATCTGACCAGAATTCTGAAAAAGATTAAAAAGATGTTAATAGGTATTGGTCAAATAATTTATTTTCATATGACATGGAGAGATGTCAGTTTTGCTAAAGTAGAAAATTAGGCATTACAGTTTGAAAGATTAAGAAAACCAGGGCAAGCAGTAACCATTCCTTGTTAAATGGCATTGCAATGCATCTAACTACAAAACAGACTCATTCTTTCATTTACAACCATATTGCTGCCCTTGAAAGAGCATCTGAATAGCCAAAATAACGTGGAAAATACAAGGCTGAAAGGTGCAGTAAGGTTCACAACGATATAAGTGATTATTAAAATTGTCAAACCACATGATTCTTTTATCTGTTTTTTCTACTTATTGTTGTCTTTAAGATGACAGACAAGTGCGTAATAAAAGAGCATATACCCTTCTATCCAATAGTAGTAGTACTAAAGAGAAAAAAAAAGCCCAACTTCTGAATATTTTAAGCAGGCCTGTTTTCCTTTCAGAACATAAAAAGGGTTACAATTAAACTGGCATATAGAATTAATTCAACCAAAGGATTGCAAGTTTGCAACATTAATAGGTTCAAAATGCTTATTTCAATTTGTTACAAGTAAATATCTTCAATTTCAAATGATTTATCGCTTGAGCTTAGCCAAGCATTCAAGCAGGCACCTGCTTTAAATATACTAACAGTATGAAGTTACATCATAGTTTTGCTGATTTTGTGTAGGATAATACATATGAAAAGTAATCTGGAAGAGCAAAATGCTGATGTCTCATATGCATGTAACGTGTAAGTTTTTGCTAATGTCTTATACGCATGTAACATGGAAGTTTTTGCTAATGTCTCATACGCATGTAACATGTAAGAGAATATCTACCTGGTAAACAGCTTCAATGACGATATAACGCCGCATTTTCTTGATTCGCTTGTTTTCTGTAGTAATTTTCTCCAGAGTTTGTCTCAAAGAGTTTATGTCATTATGCTTGAAATACACCACTGTGCTTCTTGAAAGGTAAAGGCCATTCTGAATTCCCCAGTGGACTCCCTCATCCCTGTTAAAGATATCAGCAAGAATCATTTTGCAAAGAATTTTCAAATATCAAGTGAAGCAACAAGAGCCAACTCAACTATTGTCATCATCAAGAAGCAGAAGCAATTCAGTACAAATCACACAACTAATGGTATAAGTGTAGTGTGGTTGTCAACATTCAATACCCATTATAAATGTCACAAGACCAAAATCCTCAGATAAACTGAAAAAAAAACCACACGATTAACAGTCACACTTATGCATACTTACGCAACAATTATATCTCCCTTTTTAGAGAAAGCAGGAATTGCACTGAACATGGTAGACAATCCATAAGAGTAGAGAATTGACTCAGGGGTACCCAAAAATTTGGCTATTCTTGCTTCACAGTCGAGATGGACATCTGAGGCAAGGAAAGCTATCATAAGAACAAATATTTCCTAGCAAAGTAGAACTGGAATCTACTTTAAACTTTAGTCTTACCAATTGTTCCATAAAATCCACGGGGACCACAAGAACCTACACCATATTTATCTAAAGAAGCTGTACACGATTCCTGAAAAGAAAAAGTTGCTATAAATCAATAGCATCAAATTAGTGTCAAAAAGAGAAATTTATCACTATTATGAGCATCGTTTCCTTACCAGCAACTTTTTATGACCTATCAAGCCAAGATAGTTTGCTGAAGTGAAATTGACAACTTCTTTACCATTAACTATGGTATGTGGCTCAGCAGCACTGCAGGGAGCACAATTCATCAGCAGGAAGGCATTATAACACTTGCTCATTTTGGTTGACACCTATCATTTTAAGTTTTATGAAGAATTAGACCATCCTGACATTTATATGTTCTGTGGTTCAGACTTTGGGCAATCTCATTGCTTCTCTTACAACTAATTGAGCCATATAAAGACAATTACCCGTCCTAGTAGACAATCCAAGCTATTATATTAAACACAATAATACTTTTTCCAACAGTAAATTATACCAGCCTTTCTTTATTATCATTATGTAACATGGTCAAGAAGAAACATAAGTTACCCTTAAGGAAAAATAATCACCTCTCTAGCGCTGGTGGTTCATAGAGCAACTCTTTGTTAAGAGAAGGAATCAGTGGTTCTGGAACCCACTCATCACAAAGCTCATCTATTTCCTGTGGACATTAGGCACAAACTACAATAATGTCAAAACATCAACACACAAGCCTGACAACCACAACAGATAATAAGAGTGCTCTTTAGGGATTCAAGTCATACGCATTCATCTAATAGAAATTACACCGAAATCACCATTGAATTTGCACATCAAAATTGAAAACAGCATACGAGGCATATGACTATAGCATTAAGCAGAAAAGAAAGAGTTTGGTTAATTTGATGTTAAAACTAACCTTGTTTGTTAAGGGGCGTTTAGGAGGCTTGTAACTTTTCTGGGAGAGCAAGAAAAGGATGACGACGAGGAGAAAAACTTCGATGAACAAATGTCCTTCAACAATAACAATGGTGGATAAATCAGGTAAATGGAAAACAAAAATGGAAGTGAAAAAGAAAGAGCGAAATGAGAATAGTGACCTCGAATGTTGAATCCGAAGACAACAGCGCGAACAGAAGGAACATCTAAAGTTGAATTGAGCCAATCGAAGGTAACATTCATCAAATTCTGTACAGTTGAGCTCATCATGGTTGACACTTCCATTCTCTCTCAAGGGATGTTATGTTTATGATTATGATTATGATTGATGATTCAAATGAGATGAAATGAAATTAAGATTCAGATTGGGATTTGATGGAATGGAAGAGTCAATGAGCGATGGGATTTTCGGATCCTCTTAACTGATGCAAATGCAAATGTAAATGCCACATTGCCACATCCACATGCAAATCACCAAATCCTTCCTTCAAACCTTCAACCCAAATATTATCATTTGTTTGGGTACATAAAACGCTATAATAATTATTTATTAACATTTATTATTACAGATAATAAATCTCTCTACTAGGCGCACCAGTAAAATATCTGATATTTTTTTCAGGTAACAAATTAAAAACTAATGCCTTATAAATTTATAGTTGATTAATGAATGGTTGTATCTACAAAATAAAATTTAAATATTTTTAAATAAATTAATAAATTTTCACTTTTTTTTTTTGTTTTTTACAATATTTTTCATTTCTGCAAATCAAAAACTAATTGATTATGGACAAAAATACTATTTAAGAATTTATTGTTAATTAATAAATTATTAAAGGTACAAAATAAAATTCTTACATGTACAAAATAGGTTTCGAAATTTCACTTTTTTTTTTTTTTGGTCAAGGAAATTTCACTTAATAATATGGTATGGATCAACGTAAAAGATTCATGACCTAGAAACCAAAAAGGCAAAAACCCTGAAAACTCGCAAAGTTTTTATCTTGGACCTGACTCGCTAATTTATTCTTTAGGCTGCTCTCCCCTCGTGAGCTTATAATTGGGCTTAAATATTATTGGGCTTTTTAGCTTCAACCAAAAACGTTTCAAGTTGAAAAGAGTATGATCCAATTGTAACAAAAAGAAAACACTTAAGCACCAAAAAAAAAGAAAACACTTGACGTGACTAGCATAATTATTTTGGATAATAGAGTTGAGAGGGAAGACGTGATTTGGCTGGATTTGCATTAGAGAGGTGCTAACTAACGTTCAGCCAAAAAGGCAATCATATATTATATATAACTATTCATTGTCATAAAAGTGATATATGCATCTATAGATACTTATAGTATCCGACAGCGCATGCTAATGATATCGATGAAACCTTGCAATGTAGCACATGTTGTGTCTCCAAACTCCCAACTCCATCTTTTAAAAATACATAAACAGCTAGCAAAGCAAAGCAAAGCAAGAGCGGGAAGATATTTATTAATTTGGAGCTATTTATAATAATGTATTACACATTTTATCCAATATAGGATACAACTATGAATAATGATATTAATGCAAACCACCCAATTAGATCGGGTATTCGCCTTTTTGGGACAAAGCCTTGGACCACCTTCACATCATTTAATTTATGTTATCGATCTATGAAATCATGTATAGGTTATTAATATTTGATATTTGATGTAATTGAAACTAGTAATAGATACCCCTGCGCTGCGTTGCACGGGCTTTGGTTTGATTTTTTTTTTTTTCAACGGATTACTGATTTGTTAACTTAGACTGCGTTTGTTTTTAAGAATAGGATAGGACAAGACACTGAGAACATGACCAGAACAAAATAATGATAGACAGAAACACAAAATTTTGTATTCTTATATTCTGTATGGTAATAAACTAAAACAAATTATGAAAATTTAATTTATTTTTATTTTTTTCATTCAAAAAATTTGAAATAAAAAACATAACAATAAAAAATATAATTATAAAAAATTAACAAGAATAATGAAAGAAAAAATAAAAAATAAGTTGTATTCCTTGTTAGTGTCTCTATGTCCTTCCTATCAGGATAGACACAAAATTCACTAATTCAGTATTTCTGGACACATTGTTTCTGTCCATGTCTTCTCTGCTAAACACGATTTTGTGTCTCAGTGTCTCTATCCTATCTTTGTAAACAAACACAGCTTTATTGTAACATGGAAATGGAAAATAATTTTTATTGTATTTTGTAGGTTATGGAGTTCATAGGTTATGGAGTTCATAGGACTAGGATGTAATTTGTAGTTGAAACTTGAAAGTAGCATAAGTTTTAATAGGGTACATGATATAGTTAGTAACGTTGGAATACATATATAAACTTTATATTAAGGGAAATCGATAAGTTTTACTTCAACATAAGTGGTTAGGAGCGATATCATCTTCAATTTCTTTTGCTTTGTCATACAATTTGCTTTTAATGTCGGTCTACTCAACGGAAGATCATAATAGTTATTGATACGTTAATGTATTGAAAAGATGATGATGATGATTTATGATGAATACCCTCTCTATTAATATTGTAATGTTGTTGGAAGATTTGAATAAGAAGGCTTTAATTCCATCCTCAGATTATGAGTGAGTGCATGAGATAGATAGAGTAGTCAATATTATAAAACGGCGATATTAGTTTTGGACGTTAATTAATAACACATGGTCCAAATAAACTAGTACTAATTATATTATTGATTGTTAATTATAATTATATTCTGATCGATAAATAAAGGGAAGATATTGACATGGCAATGAAGCAGGGAAAAAAAGTGGGAATGGTCAGAGAAAAGGAATTATGAATGATGTTATTGATGTAAAGATGGTGGGAGCATGTGATTAAAGGTGCGAGGGTAAGGAAGAAGGCTGGATTATAGAATAAAGAAAAAATAAAGAAAGCAATGGCGCTGATGAGTTAGCAGCAGTCTCACTCGAAGCATAAAGGAAAAGTGAACTATACTTCCAAATTATATTGGCCATGTTCTCAAAAAGAAAGAAAGAAACGAATCGTATAAGTTTTAATTCCCTAATCACGTGTGCTGTTAACTAGGGTTACAACGAATTAAGCAGGAGGCAGGTAGTACTGAAGTATTATTAATGGTGAAAACTCAGGTGAAGTCGATTTTACATGAAGTTGATACTTGAGAGCCGTTAGATGAAAATTTAGTCAAATCAGTCAAATCATTTAACGGCTCTAAAGTATCAACTTCACGTGAAGTCGACTGCACCTGAGTTTCTACCGTATATTATTAATATTTATATTACACTCTTGATCCTGATTTTGGGTCTTGGTTCCATTAATCACAAATCAATTGAAAACATTTTATCCACGTTATTATATATGGTGGATACTACCATGAAGATTTTATTATTGTCTTTATATGAAGATGCTTCTTTTTTACCATTAGATGATGAAATGTATGGTTTGATTTTGATGTGTTACAAAAGTGTTATTTTTTTTAAAGTGTGGCTAAACAAACAAAGTACACTTTTAACACAAGAATCTTCATAAAAAGATGTTTTTAGCATCTTCATTTGAGTAGTTGCCATTATATATACCTAGTAGAAGAAAGAAACACAACATAAACTCCCAAGTAGTACTGAGATTGGCTGCTGGCATAAAAAAGATTTTCGATATTCAATATAATCATTTATATTACCTTTTTATATGAGTTTAATTTTTTGAGATATAATATCAAAATTTTATGTTCAAAAAATCTAAAATTTGACTTTTAGTAAATTTCAAAAATCTATAAAATAGCATAAAATAAATAAAAAAAAGGCATATGCAAAAATTAAATAAATTAAAAAAAAATTGTTTAAAGAGAAGATATGATCATTCATGTTAACTTTTTCTATCAATTTAACCTTTTGAAATGAGAAATTTCATAACATACACCATAAATGTCTTTAACAATAAAAAAATTACACCACATTAGTTATATATTCCTTTTTTGTTGAGTTATTCCTTATACAGTAAGATTAAAAAAATTGTACCACATTAATCATATATTTCTTTTTTGTCGAATTACTCCTGTTCTGACCTGTTAATGCCGAGGTATAACTCGCTCCACGGAAAAGATCGGCAAGCTCCTTGTAGTGGAAGTAGAAAGCACAGCAATGGAAACCGAGGTGGTGGGTACCTGCAAAGGTCCTCCGACGCTCAAGTTAATAAGAGGAATTATGTATATATCTTTCTTAGGAAAAACTCGTTACCTTTTTGGTCTCTGTTCTTTTCCTTTTATCTTGGTTGACTGAGACTGACCGTTTCCATGTAACGTCCGAGAATTAAGTGCGAATCCGACGTTATTAGGAGAGTATGAATGCTGTCTTAATTAGAAAGTTCGGTTATAACCAAAGTTTGAACGTTGCCGAGCTATAAGTCGTAACCGACTTTTACCGTCCATATCACAGCCCCCAAGCTTGACCTGGTTTGGAGGAGACAGGTTGAGCTTTTTGTCGAGTTATAGCTCGGCATGTTCAGCCCCCAGGTCAACGTGTCTTACCTTGGTCAAGCCTGGGACGCGAAAGGGTTTCTTAAAGTAAATAGCATTTATTTATATAGGATATTGTGTTATTTATGTCTTGGGTGCAACTTCCAAGATCAATCTGTAGCCGTTAAAATTAATATAGATGGAAAGGCTAAGATTTATTTATGGAACTGAAAGGTTTAATTAAACTATCTTCTCTGTTTCAGGTTTTCACACGCATTGGAGTTTAAGTTGAAAACATAAGTTTTTAAAGAAGAATGAGTAGAAGAGGTTAGTAATTTCTCTTCACCCCGTTCTGTTCTGATTGCTTTTTCTTTTTGATCTTTGTCAAAAAATGAGTGAGAAGAAGAAAAATTTGCTTCCTGAGGTTAAAGACGATGGTGATTATGAGTGGGTTGATGGTGATGTCCACTTACGGGCTTCTCTGTTTTCTGATATTGAGAGTGTGAGACAGATAAATGTTGGGAGGATAGTTAGGACGGGTTTTCATATAGAATTGCTTCCATGCAGTCGAGCTGATCGCGTTTTCCATAGGAAAAAAGATTTTGAAAATTTCTATGTTTACAGTTGTATGATTGAGGAGTTGCGGGTTAAAATTCCCTTTTCTGACTTTGAGTGTACTGTGATGAAACAACTTAATTGTGCTCCATCTCAGATACACCCAAATGGGTGGGCTTTTATCAGATGCTTTCAAGCTTTAATGGATTTTCTTGAAATTGAAGCAGAGGTGGAGTTGTTTTTTTCTTTGTTTCAAGCTAAGGGGGTGTGGAAAGGTTTGTGGATTAACTTAAACAGTACCCCGGGTTTTTCCATCTTTAAACTTTACAAATCATCTTTTAAAGATTTCAAAGAAATGTTTTTGAAAGTAAAATCAGTAGATGAAGAGTATCCATTTTACCTTGATGAGCATCTGGGGGAAAAATTCCCACTGTTTTGGTGTTGTCATCCACAGCACATATTGGGACCCGAATTGATTAATAGCCGGAACGAATGCATTATCTCGTTTTTTATTGAAATGGTGGATAAGGGGGGGTTGATATCTGTTTCTGACCTACTTCCCTAGGAGGAAGATAGATCGGCTGTTTTAAGATATTTTGGTGAGAAAGCTTTTTTTTTTTTTTTTTAAATTTTGCTACTTGGTTCACTGGTTTTTCGTGAAATTTGCAGCTGGTAATTTTCCTGGTGTAACTGCCTCGAGTCTGAGGTCCCGATTTAAAGCGAAGAATTTTGAGGGATCCTCATCTAATGCCGAAAAAGCGGATGGTGGGGCTGAGGTTGATCAACCGCTACCGAAGAAAAAGGGGATCATTTTCAAGAAAAGGAAATCGGATGCAGTTACTGAAAATGAGGGAGGGGTTGGAGAGGAGAAATTTCAACTCGATGACTTGCCGAACTTTATTTTAAAGCAAGAGAGGCTGCACTCTTTTGAGGAGGAGGAGGAGAATTCCTCGGTATGGAACAAGAAATTCCCCTTTAGTGTTGTGGCCGATGAAATTGTTCAATCTGTGGCGGATAAAAGTAGGGTAGAAGGAGTTGGCGATATAGGTGTTGACCAATACCTGCAGGTAATTTGTGTGTAAGATGTGTGATGGTTTGTGCGTTCCTGTTTTCCTTTTTCGTTTGACATGTGTTGGTTTTAATATATCAGGTCTTGGGATTTCGATTGGCCAGTATTGGTCGTAGTCAGGAGAAAAAACACCAAAAGGAATTATCTGAAGTTTCGAAGTTTGCTGAATTAAAAAATCAATTAGTGCTGAGTGAGGTGACCGTTAAGGATTTGAAGAAAAAATTATCAGAGGCTGAGACCGATCTTAAAGTTGAAAGAGAATGTCATGAGAGAATTTCTGTTTTATTGAAAGAGAAAGAAAATGACCTGTCGATTGTGAATGATCGGATGATCGAGCTGTCTGCGAAGATGAAGCAATTTGAAGATAACAAGCAGGGTGATATCTTGGATGCTTTTGCAGAGGGCTTTGAGCGAGCTGTTAATCAAGCAAAGTTCCTTGCTCCTGATGGTGATTTCGGTGCCATGGATCCTGGTAAAGTGATTCAAGGCGGGAAGCTCGTAGATGATGAGGAGGCTGCTGAAGAAGGGGATGATAATCTCGCCGATTAGTTTTTGTAGGAGTTCGCCTTTTGTTTTTGTGAAAAAATGTTTCTGTTTATTTTGCTGCATATGTTTCTCTGTTTTGATTTTGTAGTTCAGTAGTTTGGCTATAAACTGATAGATTAGGTTTTGTTGTTTCCTAATCGGTTTTCTGATGTAGCCATTTTGAGGCTTGATGACTGTAGTATTTGCGCATTCGTATTATGATAATGCGACTTATGTTTTTATTAGTAATTCCCTTTTATAGGAATATTATATCTGGACGATTTAGAGAAGTCCCCCGTTTGTGTTTATTTTTGTGGGGTTTATGACATAAAATATGTAGAAGAAAATGAATGTTTATTAATAATGATACCTGTACAAGTTTGTTTCAGGCGAACCAGCCTCATTAAAACCCCCTATGAGCAAAAAACTCTTTTTGGGAAAAAAATTCTCAAGGTGGGAAAAAGAGTACTGGTATGTTTCCTTACTGTTAACTGTAATATTGCTTCAAAGAGTTGATGTTCCATGTGTTAGGAATTTGCGTGCCATCTAACTGTTCCAACTTGTATGCTCCTCGGCCTAATACCTCGGATACTCGGTACGGGCCGTCCCAGGCTGCGGCGAGCTTCCCATGAGAAGGAGGTCGGCGGGCTTGTTCAGTCTTACGAAGTACTAAGTCTCCGTGATTAAATGACCTTGGGACCACCTTCCGAGAATATCGTCGGCTCACTTGTTGTTGTAGAGCTCTGTGCCGAATAGCCGCTGTTTCCCTAATTTCTTCAATTAGGTCAAGCTCTGCTTGCCGAGCTTTCTCATGATCTTCTGCTAGTGTTCGTATAGAGCTTTGAGACACCTCCATTGGAATCATTGCCTCGGATCCGTAGACCAACCTGAAGGGAGTTTCTTTGGTAGTTGAGTGGATTGTTGTGTTGTATGCCCATAAGACTTCAGGGATAAGTTCGGCCCATAAGCCTTTTGCGTGGTCCAGCTTTTTCTTTAATGCTTGAAGGATGATCTTATTTGCTGCTTCTGCCAGGCCGTTGGATTGCGGATGTTCCACAGAAGAGAAGTGTTGCTTAATCTTTAAATTCTGTAAGAATTCTTTGAAAGTGCTATCAGTAAATTGACGACCATTATCGGTTACGATATGGCCTGGTATACCGAATCTACAAATTATATATTTCCACACAAAACTGATTATTTGTGATGAGGTGATTTTTGCGAGTGGTTGTGCCTCAATCCATTTGGAAAAGTAATCTACTGCAACAACCAAAAATTTTACCTGTCTCGGAGCAGTGGGGAAAGGGCCGAGTATGTCTATTCCCCACCGATTGAACGGCCAACTTACCGCTGATTGATGGAGATGTTCGGCAGGCATATTAATGATCGGTGAGTGCTTCTGACAGTTGTCACAGGTTTTAACTTTATGCCTACTGTCCTCCCATATTGTCGGCCAATAAAATCCTGCTCGGAGAGCTTTCTGCGCCAAGCTCCGAGCTCCACAGTGTATGCCACAGATTCCTTCGTGAGCCTCAGTTAAGAGAAGATCGGCCTCTGACCTATCCAGGCATTTCAATAATGGTCGAGAATAACCTCGCCTATATAGAGTGTTATTTATCAAGGTGAAAAAAGAAGCTTGTCTTCTGAATTTACCTTTGTCTTCAATCTCCTCCGGAACAGATCCGCTGCGGAGGTATTGAATGTAAGGTTGTTGCCAACTATCTTTAGTCGAGGTGTTTAGAATATTTGCTGAGTCAATGCTCGGTTTGTCTAAGGTTGATTGTAAAAGTGTAGCAGTGTGTGCTTGTGTTGTTGCTAATTTTGATAAGACATCTGCCCTATGGTTTTGTTCTCTAGGTATATGGACAATTTCTATTTTAAAAAACTTGTTTAACAAGTTCCGAACAATATTCAAATACCTCGACAGAATTGGATCTTTTGTTTGGAAAGTTTGATTTACTTGTTGTACGACTAATAATGAATCACAATAAACTTTCAAATCATGAATATGTAAATCAGTTGCTAACCTGAGCCCAGCTATGAGGGCTTCGTATTCTGCTTGGTTATTGCTGGCTTTGAATGAAAACCTCAGAGAGTGTTCGAGGATTATACCATCCGAGCTTTCTAGCAATACTCCTGCTCCTGCTCCTTGGGGGTTTGAAGCTCCATCAACAAATAGCGTCCAGGGCCGACTTCTTTCCTCGGCTGAAGTATTAGTAAATTCTGCCACAAAATCAGCCAGGCATTGCGATTTAACAGATCCCCGAGGTTGGAATTGTATGTCGAACTCGGAGAGTTCAATGGACCATTTAGTCATTCGTCCTGCTAATTCAGGCTTAGAGAGTATTTGTCGAAGTGGATGTTCAGTTCGAACGATGACTGTATGACTCTGAAAATAAGGTCGGAGGCGTCTTGCCGAAAATATCAGTGCCAGGACGAGCTTTTCAAGTTTCGGGTATCTAAGTTCTGCATTTTGTAGTGTCTTGCTCACGAAGTATACTGGCTGCTGATCTTTGTTGTTCTCTGTAACAAGAGCAGAACTAATGGTCAGCTCAGTGACGGACAAATATAGGTATAATGGTTCGTCGAGCTTTGGTTTCTGCAAAACAGGTGGTTTGGAGAGGAAATGCTTCAAGCTTAAAAATGCTTCTTCACATTTCTCATCCCAGGAAAAGCTCTTCGTATTTTTCTTTAAACATTGGAAAAAGTTGAATGATTTGAAAGCTAGGCATGGCAAGAATCTTGACAACGCCGCTAATCTGCCTGTTAGCCGTTGAACATCTTTTGTCGTCTTTGGACTCTGCATATCGAGTATTGCTTGACATTTCTCTGGGTTTGCCTCGATACCCCGACTTGTCAGAATGAACCCGAGGAATTTTCCGCCTTTGACACCGAATGCGCATTTTTCGGGGTTCAGTCTCATGTTATATTTTCTTATTTGAGAAAATATTTCTTCCAGGTCATGTATGTGGGATTGGCCGACCTTTGTTTTGGCTACCATGTCATCGACGTAGACCTCGATATTTCTGCCTATTTGTTGCTCAAAGATTCTGTTCATCAGTCGTTGGTATGTTGCCCCTGCATTCTTTAAACCGAAAGGCATAACATTATAGCAGTAATTACCATTTTCAGTTATAAAAGCTGTTTTCTCTTGGTCTGATGGATGCATAAGGATCTGATTATAACCAGAGTATGCATCCATGAAACTCAAAGTATCATAACCACAGGAGTTATCTACCAATGTATCTATGCAAGGTAGAGGATAAGCATCCTTTGGACATGCTTTATTTAAATCAGTAAAGTCGACGCACATGCGC
Source organism: Arachis hypogaea (assembly GCF_003086295.3). Classification (NCBI taxonomy): domain Eukaryota; kingdom Viridiplantae; phylum Streptophyta; class Magnoliopsida; order Fabales; family Fabaceae; genus Arachis; species Arachis hypogaea. Next base: position 134,138,555 of record NC_092052.1, on the reverse strand, counting down.
CATTTACCGTTGTTCTTTTTTACCATAACGACGTTAGCCAACCACGTAGTGAATCTGATTTCGCGGATGAACTTTGCTTCGAGGAGTTTGTTGACTTCTGTCATGGAGGCTGATCGCTTCTCGGTGCCGAGGTTTCTCTTTTTTTGGGAAACTGGTCGGGCTGCCGGGCTAACGGCTAACTTGTGTGTTATTACTGATGGACTAATCCCCGGCATATCTCCTGAAGTCCATGCAAAAAGGTCGGCGTTCGCACATAAGAAGCTGATTATCTTTGTTCTGACCTCATTTTTCATTGATGTGCCGATGAATGTGAACTTTGCAGGATCGCTGGTTAAGGCGACCTTTTGGAGATCTTCATTGGGCAGTGGACGTTCCTGAAAGTCGGCTCTTGGGTCTAATTCTGTCAAATTTGGTGCTCCGGATTGAATTGAGTTGATCCGAGTTTCGGTGTTTCTTCTGATGGGTTTCAAGCTTACGTTGTAGCATTGCCGAGCTTCTTGCAAATCACCATGTATGGTTGCAACAACGTTATCCTGCACAGGAAACTTGACACAGAGGTGATAAGTAGAAACAATAGCAGCGAATCTGTTTAAAAAAGGTCTCCCTAGGATAACATTATAAGGGCTAAAACAGTCTACGACTAGGTATTGAATATCCTGTGTTATGGACAATGGTTGCTCGCCTAGTGTAGTTTGTAACCATGCGGATCCCAGGACGGGTACTCGCTCTCCTGAGAATCCGACCAAGTCTCCTGAATATGGCTGCAAAATGTTAGTGCTTAATTTCATCTTTTGAAAAGTTGTAAAGAAAAGTACATCAGCACTACTCCCTGGGTCGAGTAATGCCTTCCGAACAATAAGGTCTCCAAGCTGGATAGAGACGACCACAGGGTCATCATAGTTTGTGTGTCTGGAATTGAAGTCGGTGGAACGAAAGGTCAGCTCGGGTACATCTGGGATTGGCGCAGAATTATGGTCAGCGTCGACTGCTAACATAGCTCGATACGTTCGTTTTCTGGCCGAGCTTGTACTTCCCCCTCCGGCGTAGCCTCCGGAAATACAATTGATCACTCCCCTTGGTTGAGCCGGGGCTTTGTCCTTTTCTTTTGATGATTGTCCTGTTGAGGGTTGCTCGGAGTTGGATGCCGTTCTCCTTTGAATATGACCTGCAATAAATTTATCAAGATGACCTTGTCGTGCCAACCGTTCCAGTAGATCCTTAGCAATTATGCATTCATCAGTTGTATGACCATGCTTCTGGTGAAAAGTGCAGTATTTGGATTTGTCGACGTTTCTAGGCTCGGGGTAATTGCCTGCCTTACGGGGAGGTTTAATCAACTTTGAGTTTAGAATCTCCTTAATGATATCGTCCCTTTTGGCGTTGAATTGTGTATATGATTCGTAACGAGGTACTGGTTTGAAACCCTTCTTGGTATCCCGAGCTCTTTCGTCGTCTTTAGTGGTCGACCTTTCTGGTTTCCGTGCTTGGCGGAGCTCTTCAATATCAATCTGCCCTTTAGCTTTTTCGCGGAATTCCGCCAGAGTTTTTGGCTTAGCTACCGCGATGGTCTCTTGGAATTTCCCTGGACGAAGGCCACTCTTAATAGCATGAAGATGCACCTCGGGATGGAGGTCCGGAATACTCATGGCGACCTTAGTGAACCGAGTTATATAGTCTTTTAGACTTTCTTGCGGACCTTGTTTGATGGTTGTTAAGTAGTCAGAGTCGTGGAGGTATATCGCCGAGGCTGCAAAATGATCCTCAAACTGTTTGGCGAGTTCCTGAAAACGTGATATAGAATCTGCAGGCAAAGAACAAAACCAGTCAAGTGCAGGACCATCTAAAAAAGAAGGAAAACATCGGCATAAAATAGGATCAGAGGCACCGTTAACAATCATGATTGATCGGAATTTTTTGACATGTTGTTTTGGGTCTCCCAGCCCGTCATATGGGGTTAATGTGGTCGGTAGAGTGAACTGTCTAGGTAGCTGGAAGTTCATTATCTCAGCTGTGAATGGTCCTACAGAGTTATCTGTATTTTCCCCCTCATCTTCAGGTTGGGCCTCTTCATTCTGTTGTTCCTCATCAGTCCTATGTTGTGGCGTATCAGAAACATGGGTTGGTAGTGATTGCCGTTCATCATTCCCGTGTTGTTCGTGGTTATTATTATTGTGCTCCAGACGAGCGTGTTGTAGTTGCGCAATTTGATTTTGCATTCGCTGATTGTCCTCCGCCATCCGTTGATTTGCTTGTTGAAGCTCGGTTACCATCCTCATGAGCTCGGATGGGGTAGGAGGAGGAGCATCAGCCATAACGAATTCGATGCTTACGCCGAGTAATATATCAAATCGGCCCTTCTTCTAGCGCCAAATGTTCTGACCTGTTAATGCCGAGGTATAACTCGCTCCACGGAAAAGATCGGCAAGCTCCTTGTAGTGGAAGTAGAAAGCACAGCAATGGGAACCGAGGTGGTGGGTACCTGCAAAGGTCCTCCGACGCTCAAGTTAATAAGAGGAATTATGTATATATCTTTCTTAGGAAAAACTCGTTACCTTTTTGGTCTCTGTTCTTTTCCTTTTATCTTGGTTGACTGAGACTGACCGTTTCCATGTAACGTCCGAGAATTAAGTGCGAATCCGACGTTATTAGGAGAGTATGAATGCTGTCTTAATTAGAAAGTTCGGTTATAACCAAAGTTTGAACGTTGCCGAGCTATAAGTCGTAACCGACTTTTACCGTCCATATCAACTCCTTATGCCGTGAGTGATCTGATATATTCCTTTACGTTGAACTAAACGAAACAACATTACTTTTTAGTATTAATGCTAAAGGCTTTATGAAATAACGTCATTTAATCTTAATGAACCACAAAATGTTTTATTCTTATAAAAAAAAATGTATAATCATAAAAGTTAGAGGAATGTTAGGGGGTCAGCAATTTTTGTGATTTGTAACCATCAAATAGCCATCAATGATGATTTTAATGGTGTGAGATTGGTGTGAGATTTCATCCAATGGTTCACTTTTCTTTGCTGGTTACATGCTGACCAAAATTTAACAAAGTTGCTGCCCCCTAAATTTTTCCTAAAAGTTAAATGATATCGTTTCGTCAAATATTTTAAACTAAAACTAAAACAATACGTTTAATCTAACATAAAAAAATATTAGGAATATAAAGGAGTAATTAAAAAATATATATATATAAGATTAATATGAATTTTTTTTTTTCAATTTTTAAAAAGGTTTATAGTACAATTGAAATATCATTCTTTTCATGCAAACAGCGAATCTAAAAAACTATTTTAGGATTTAACTAGAAGAAACACTACTATTACTTGCTAGTAACCACAGTAGACAATTAAATCTTAACTGGGGACCACTGTGTGGTTGCTTTGTTTGCATTCCGAGCAAACGCAACAAAATCCAATGAATAAGGAGTTAGGTTTGAAAAGAAGCTTGGGGATGGGGTTTTTTTTAATACCAACCACTTCCTATATATAGAGTTATTTTGTTCTCCAGACTTCAATTCCTTTTAAATGAAGAAGCCAGACAATTGCAGGAATGACTGATGAAATACAATAGCTTTTATACCATGTTTGCTTCAGTTGCAGGTCACCGCCACATGAACATGAAAAAAATTTAGACAAAGTGACAAACAAACCAGATGTCATTTTCTGTTTTGGATTGCACGAATAATTAATTGGGAAAATGATCAGTGTCATTACCTAGTTAGTAGAATGTTTTTGTCGCACTCATTAAATCTAAGGATCCAAAATCTAAAATCTTACTCTTAGCTTCTAATTAAACTCGCCACAAGCAATAGTACTAGTATCTATGAATAAAATTTTTAGGAAAGTATTGAGAATGGCTAAAAAATTTTAATATGAATTTGAGGTGTAGTTTACTTGAAAATGGAGATTTTTAGTGTATATACAGATAAATAGATAGATGTAACACGCAATCAACGTATTAAACACGTGACACAATCGCAGATAATGACATAACGTGTTGCCATGTGACACGTAGCACATATTTATTCAACATGCAAATAATGTATTGGACTGTTTTTCTCATACCTCCACAATTCTGTAAAACATGCCAAATATTCATATTTAAATAAACCACTATTTTTTTTTCATATCTAAAATAATTTTCGATTGAGAACTTATTATTTATTTATTTTTTTATATGCATATTCAAACCTTACACTTCAATCCTTGTGTTGAATACTAAATGCACGTACACACATGTTGCCTTGTAATCGAGTACTCGATTGGCTATATCTCCAGGCAAATAATCCTCCGTATGATAAGTTATTTGCTGTGTCGTGGGATCTTTAGGTGCAGAAAATGACGTGTAATTCAGGTCTTTAAAAAAATGCAGAGGTATGGCCCCTTAGATCCCTACCAAAATAAGCCAAATTAAAATTCTATTATACATTTATAGTATAAGTTATTGAAATAGTATCTATTTCTTTTTTACAAAAATAATTTAAAAAGATACAAATGATAATTAAATTCTAAACTAATTTAAAAGTATAATAAAAAAAATATATCATATTTGTTATAGATGGTAAATGACTTTTGTGTACTTAGAAAATGAGAAATCATTTAAATCAAATTGTTGTAAAAATATTTGAATAATTATTTAAAAACGTGTACACAAAAAATGAAAAAAATTAAAATCAAATTCGATTTATATATTTTTTCAAAAATCTTTTGGAAAAAAAATCAATGACAGAAAAAAATATATTTTTAATAATTCTTACAAAAGAGTGTATCAAAATTTGATTTTCAAAATTGTTTTTAGAGATGAAGTGATCTTTATTTTTAATAATATTTATAAAAAGTATATCAAAATTTAATCTCAAAAATTATTTTAAAAAATATATTTAATATTTAATTATTTTAGTTATATTTGAAATACCTTAAAATTTATTTATCGTTTGTATTTTTTTAATTTATTTTTATTAATGATATAAAATTTCGGATGTATGTCATTCTAGTAATTATGAATTATCATCTTATGTATATAACGGGGGATTTGGGGGTTAAGTTGTTTCATATATCTGCAATAGAAGCTCATGGTCTGTGGAATGAGTAGTGGTCAATGTGAGACATTATATATGTACCATCAAAATGCAATATATTAAAAATAATGTTAAATAGACAGTAAATATTATTATTTTTTAGTTAGTATTTAGTTAGTAATAATTTATATTTATATTTGTAGATATTTTGATATTTTGTATATAAAAAATATATAATTTATATTTATATTTATTTATTAAAATTTTACACACATAAATTAATACAATTTATATTCATATATTTTAAAATTTTACACATAAATTAATAATATTTATTTATTAAAATAATTTAATATCTATATCATTCAAATAATAATAAAAAATACTAAAAATTACCGTCCAAAAAATTTCTCATATATTAATAATCAATAATCACTATTTTTGTGTCAAAAGCGTCCCTATGGAAGATGCAACAACAACTTTGAACTATTTTTTTCCAAAGAGCTCTCCAATAATTCAATTCTAGCCCCCCGGTTCCTGCTGCTTAGTTTCCTATACTTTCCTATCGGAATCAGATCAATGATAATAAATTCCTCTACGGTATATATATATATTATGGTACATTAGATTGTCGAGAGATAAGAGATCGAGTAGGATTGTGCTTCAAAGAAGGAGGATAAGGAGGCAGGGACTCATGGTGTATACATAATTAATATAATTTTATTCTATCACCCACTTCCTTTTCGCAATCAGTAGTAATAAACTTGTTAAACATATACATAATTTTATCAGTAAAATTTACATTATAAAATTATATAATTAATTAACAACTAACATTAATAATATAAAATATTTTGTTACGACAATATGTCAATATATAAACTAATTAACGTATACTTTGATAAAAAAAATTGTTTTTACTAGCAAGTCATGGTACGTTCCTATTTCCTAATGATATCTGCATCTCTCGTCTCTCTACTCTCATACAGTCGAATGAAAATGATATGTGTATTATTTCCAACTAATAAAGAATCGCGACCACGTGAGTATAAGAAACAAACGAAATGAAGAAGTAACCAAAAAAACAAAAACGAAATGAAGAGTAGTTATCCAATTTCTTATACGAGAGCATACAAATGGGTGATAAACTGATAATGCACACAGTCAAATAGGAGTGACGTATCACACCACATAAAAGTTCGCTATTTTTTAGAAAAGCAATCTATTATCTCTTATTTATTATATATTATTAATTTTATTATTAAAATATATTTTATATTATTATTTTATTACTCTTTTTCTATTTTTCTCGTTCATTCACTACTTTATTTTTTTTATATATTATTATTAATAACTAATTACAAATTTAACAATCAAATATCGTAACATAATATTTTTCAATTACATTTAAATTAAATTAATATTAAAATTAAAATATAACTATATTAGATATTATATATTATTAACTAATTTAATAGACAAAATATATCATATGATATTTTTTTAATAAAATTTAAAAAAAATATTTTCTTTTAAAATTAATAAACTTCTTTCTTATATTTTTTTATCTATCTCTCCCTTTTTTCATTTCTCTCTATTCTTCTCACTTTATATATAATTTATAATTTATATTAATAATTTAACAAATAAAATGCATCATTAGATATTTTTTATTGTAATTAAAATAATTTTTTTTAAATTACCAAACCCTCCCTTTCATTCTTGTTCTTTATCTTTTTTTCTCTTTTCTCTCGTTCTCTATTTTTCTTTACATTTCTGTTTTATAAAAAACAAAATTAACAACATAATATAATTTAAAAAATAAAAGATATTATTATATGCATATTTTTATTTAATTTTTAAAATTTTATTGCTTATTTTTTTAGTTTATATTTTCACTTTTTTTTTAAATATTTATTACATATAATTTAAAAAAAATATTAATATTGTGATTAAAAGTTAGACTCAAGATTCAATTATTTTTTAAAAAGTAATTTTGAGTTAATTTATAACTATTAATATAAATTTTTTTAGGCTAATATCTAATTATATTTTTATATACATAGAAAAAATAATATTTTTAAATAGTAAACAAAAAAAGTAATTATTTTTACTTGTGTAACAAACTTAACACCTAATCAAATATAAAAATATACACATTAAATTTTTTAAAATTTTAAATAACAAATATTAAAATTAATTATTAATAAAAATTAAACTCTTTCGTATGAAAATAATAACTAAAAATTTTATTGTTTAATTTTTTTTATCTACAAAAATTCTACTCTTTTTAGTTAATGAAATTTTTGTTCCATATAATTTTTTTATAAAAATAATTTAATTTTATAAATTTTTTATATTATAATTTATAATGTTAAAATATAATCGATATAATTTTAAAAAAATTATATTTCTGTAATAATATTACAAGTAAAAATATTAGTTTTACATTAATTTGGTAACAATTGCCTAGCTAATTACCAGCAAGTAGAACGAAAAAAGTAGATAGGTGCAGTGTAAAATGATGGAAGAATGCGCTGGTTTTAGAGGTAGATGAATGAATTATACATTATGCATACAATAATTATTAATTAAGCATTACTAGGACGGCTAAGACTAATACCAAAATACCATTATGCTGCTTAAAGTAGCAAACTACAAAAGATGAAGTTATGAGCTGCCACTGGCGTAGATCGAGGGGTCCACCGCAATCTGACCAAGTGAGCCCATGGGCCCCACCACTTTATCCCCATGTGAGTCAAGACTCCTTCCCAGCTGGATCTGTCCAATTGCTGGGTCTTTTTTTTCTGGGTCCACTCTATTGCTATCGCTGCTAATAAGCGCCAAAGTTTATGTAATCCGATCCTAATAATCTGATTAAAGTATAAACACACGATGTTAGCGGATAACAGTTTTCGTTTTCAATGAATAATAATAAAATGTTTAACAGAAGCTAAGTAGCTAACTGCATAGTGCATGCAAACGGTGAGTGAAAGAAACCGAAGAACGAGTGCTACTATGGCACCTGTGAAGTGTGGACGTCACTGATTATGACGGTGCACCGCAAAATGGCGAATATGGTTCCGCGTCACGTGGCTTTGTGCGTTGTTGGAATTCCTTTTCCTTTTTCTTCCTTTGTTCCCAAACTCCACATAAGCTCAGCTAGATTATTATTTTATTATTATTATTCCATTCTCTCAAACCAGCTTATCTTAATTTCAACCCTTGCTTAATTTGATTTGCCACTCCTATTCCTTCTTTGGTTGTTGTTATTATTCACTTTGCACACCATTCTCAGTCACAATAATTAGGTGAATATGATTTTGCGCAATAAAGAAATAAATTAAGAATAAAGGAATCCTCTAAAAAAGGTAGAAAAGGGGCCGTTGGGGGGGGGGGGTAAAGGTGTAAATGTGATGTGATCAGAAGAAGAATGACAGTGCCGTTGGAAAGCGGAAGTGAGGGGCAAAATGGGAAAATGGTGAGAAAATGTGAAAAGCACGCGAGCAGAGTAGAATGAGAGAGAATGCAGTGATGTGAAGGCGAAGGGAAAATGATAGTGGTTGTTGCTGTCCATACAGTTACCTGGCTCAGCTTGCTTATCAGGCCGTCTTGTTTCCACAACTACCCTTTCCTCTCTATCTCACATTACTCACTAAAAGAAAAAACACTACTATATTGCTTCCTCTCTCTACCACTGTTGGAGACTCTCTCCTCTCTTGGCATTTTCTCATCGCAGCGAAATTGATCGTTTTTTGGTTCAGAGATACAGATACAGTGCTGGTTATTGAGGTGGAGCTGGATTTCAGTGATGGAAGCAGCAGGGGAAGACTGTTGCGTTAAGGTTGCGGTCCATGTACGGCCGCTCATCGCCGACGAGAAGCTTCAAGGCTGCAAAGACTGTGTTACCGTCGTTCCTGGGAAGCCTCAGGTGCATTTTACTGAAAGTCTGAATCACATTGTCGTTGAGTCGAGAATATTTTCGGTCCTGCATTATATTGTGTTTTCCTCTTTCGGAATGAGTTATTTGGTTGTTGATGATTCTGATTTCTGCGGTGATCTGGATCCGAAATTTTGCTTACGTGACTAAAAGAGTTTTCTGACTATCGAGTTTGGAATTCACTTTTATGATCCGATACTTATTTGGGATATTTATTTGACTTCATTCTTCTATTTTTGGTGTAAGTTTCTGAAACGTCATTTTGGTGGCTACATTTTCGGCATTTGGAAGGGGAATAAGGCTTTTATCCAGTTTTTGCATATTTCGGCTTTGTCCCTAAGGAAACGATCTTTGCCCGAAAGTAAAGCATTGTTTTCAACGGTTCAACTTTAGCATTGAAAGAAGTTGAAGAAAGAAATAATTATTAAAACAAGTGATTTTTCAAATCTAAGGCAGTAATTTATTGTCGTTCATATAGAATCTTACAGCAAGTGCATTTTTTTGGATATGTAAACTGGTTGTGGTTTCTAATTGTATTTTCATAATCCTTCAATTAATATAAATCATATATAAATCATTACGTACAAGAACTCTTTTTATAAATGAAATGAATTATTTTATTTAGGGATTGTGAATGCAAAGTAATTGTACATGATTACAAGCTGGTCTTTGTAAATGAAAGTAGCTTGTTATTTTCCTGGTATTGTAGCCATATAATTTCTTCTGTTCATGTTTTTTTTTTCAGCTTCTAATCATGTCACAATTCCACTGCTGTATCTGGTCAGAAAGCATCAGCTGATTTCTTTTTTGTCGATAGTTCATAGTTTCTTTTTCTTTAGTCTTTTATGAAGTCATCACACATACTGTATATTTCTGCATATGCTCCCACGTCCAATTGAAAGCATTTAACTATTCTTATTTTCACCCAGCGTTAGCATTCTTTATATTTTTTTATGTATCTACGTGCATGTGTTAGCATGGATATTAATTCTCATTTAAGTGTCTAAATATTTGGGCGGAAAATCATACGCTAATGGTTGCTGTAATACAGGTACAAATTGGTGCTCATTCCTTTACATTTGATCACGTTTATGGAAGCACTGGCTCTTCCTCGAGTGGCATGTTTGAAGAATGTGTTGCTCCTCTTGTTGATGGCTTGTTCCAAGGGTATAATGCTACTGTTCTTGCATATGGTCAGGTATGATTATTGCTTAAAAGGACTAGAGCTTGCCATTACACTTCTAATTATTCTGCATTTAAAACTTCCACTCCATTGCAGACAGGTTCTGGGAAAACGTACACAATGGGAACTGGCTTGAAGGATGGTTGCCAAACAGGAATAGTACCCCAAGTTATGAATGTCTTGTTTAACAAAATTGGAACCTTAAGAAACCAGATTGAATTTCGGCTGAATGTTTCCTTTATTGAGGTCTGTTTATTACTGTTTGCAGCATGATTTTCTTATTTTAATTGTTCTTTATTTTCTAGAATTAATAGTCAAAATAGTCCTGAAAGTTATGCGTGTGTCAATTTGGTCCTTGAAAGATTAGATGCCTCAAATTAGCCTTGAAAGATACAACTGAGTTAGATTGGTATTCCGTTAGCTAGATGACAACATGTGGCATAAATAATTTTGTGACACGATATTGACAAAGGGATCAATTTGATTCATTATTGCATCTTTTAGGTACCAATTTGAGCCATTTTATCTTTTAATTCGTGATCTTTCAGGACTACTTTTGACCGTTATCTATCATTATCTGTAATTAATAGAATATATTTCATATGTGCAAAGTTGTTAAGAATATTTGTCTGAAAAAAAGCTTTTGATTGTAAAAAGATTCTTAAAGAGGAAGTGAGAGACTTGCTGGATCCCTCCTCCGTGAGCAAATCAGACACTGCAAATGGACATGCAGGAAAAGTGATTTCTCCTGGAAAGCCACCAATACAAATTCGTGAGACTTCAAATGGTGTCATTACCCTTGCTGGATCTACTGAAGTCAGTGTTACAACGCTAAAAGAAATGGCTACTTGCCTAGAACAGGGTTCATTGAGCAGAGCAACTGGAAGCACAAATATGAACAACCAATCAAGGTTGATTATGCAGTTTTCTTCTCATCTTTGAACTGCATAATTTTTTTTTTATCAATGAAATATTTATCTGAATTTTAGACTCTTGAAAACTTTTGTATAGCTTACAAGGTACTAGTAGAGCAAGAGAGGTGCCACATAACATTCTATCAGATAATAAATCAATAACTAACTGAAGATATTTTATATAGTGTACCTTTGGCATCTCTTTGTTTAAACTCCCTGCCAATTTAAGCATCCAACAGTGCGATTGAGCTCATAAGCTTTAATTTGTATTGTTTCCTTTAAAAGCAGTTCCATATGGAATGTTTTGGAATTTCATGCTGAAAGTGAGTAATTAATAGATAGATCTTTTGTACTGCAAGAAGGCTTGCAATTTTGGAACACTCAATTTACTTGTAATTATCAGTGCAAATTAGACTCTTGTTCCTTTCAACATCTGTTTAACTGTTACTATTTATTCTATTGTAGTTCTCATCTATGAATTATGGTTCCTGATTTTATAAAAAAAATTATTCTTATTCAATTATTTACTCAACTAGTCGATCGCATGCCATCTTCACGATTACATTAGAGCAAATGCGGAAGCTCAATATTCCTGGCGACAACAACTTGAATGATGCAATGAATGAAGAGTATCTTTGTGCAAAGTTGCACTTAGTAGATCTAGCTGGATCAGAACGAGCTAAAAGAACAGGTTCTGATGGTTTGCGTTTTAAAGAAGGTTAGTTTGAGACATATTTTTACTGATATCTTTTAGGCTTGCTTTTGCGATAATGTATTGACTTGTATCTTTAACCTCTCAAATAGGAGTCCACATTAACAAAGGCCTTCTTGCACTTGGTAATGTCATTAGTGCACTTGGTGATGAAAAGAAGCGAAAGGAAGGCATTCATGTTCCGTACAGGGATAGTAAACTTACTAGGCTTCTGCAGGTTTGGTATCTTTATATCTAACCTTCTTTATGGAGCATATACTCCTCTTTGTTATGGCATTGCCTAGAAGAAAAGAAATAATTATTACTGATATATACGAATCAGAAACCTGTATATTCAATCTTTTGTAACTAAGCTTTCTTTGATATTTGTAGTTAAAGAGTATTTTTCTTAAAGATATTTTTCATGGTTGACTATAATTGAATGGTTTTGCAGGATTCTCTTGGAGGTAACAGCAGAACTGTTATGATAGGTAGGTTTTCTTTATCTTAATTGTATGCTGTAAATTCTATTGTTTTGCCTCCTATAATTAACCTTCTATTGGTAAGCTTCAAACAAAGATAACAAAATCAGCAGTGTATGTGAAAAGAGCACAAGGCAGGCACAAATGTTAGCAATGAACAAGATTATACCTTAACTTTTAACAGATTTACTGAATGCAACATATCTTTGGAATAATGCTGCTTTCCCATTTTGTGTTTGGGATTTATTTCATAAACTGCCAAGTTGCATCTTAAGATTGGCTGTTGTTGAATTATTGTTTTTTCTTCATATATTGAAAAGATATTTCCTTTTCAGCCTGCATAAGTCCTGCTGATATTAATGCTGAGGAAACCCTTAACACTTTGAAGTATGCAAATCGTGCGCGTAATATCCAAAATAAGCCTGTTGTAAGTAGCTGTATAATTTCTTTATTTAACAAATCTATATTTGTTATTATGGTATCTGCTGAGCTCTTTTTGTTATTTATATAATAGATCAATAGAGACCCCATGTCAACTGAGATGCTAAAGATGCGCCAACAGCTAGAGTATTTGCAGGCAGAACTTTGTGCTCGTTCTGGCAACTCTTCTGAGGAAGTTCAGGTACTTTGCTTTTGTTAGATTGAATCTTCAATGACGTATTTATTACCTAAATACATTTCCTAAAATGGGTTAGTACTTAGTAATAAAAATATTCACATTTACAGTGCATGGATGGAAATCATGTGTTGGTTATTTAAAAAGAAAAGCATCCTGTTCAGCCTTTTAACTAATATAATTTGAAAGGGTTTGTTATCATACCACAAATATATACTCATCTTATAACTGATTATGTAGGTCCTTAAGGAAAGAATTGCTTGGCTTGAAGCTACCAATGAAGATCTCTGCCGGGAACTTCATGAATACCGCAGTAGATGCTCTGTTGTAGGACAATGTGACAAGGATGCTTATGTATGTTTTTTCTTCTGCTGATATTCTTGTTTGACTAAGTTTTTTCTCAGATACTTTTTAAATGCCGATGTTTGTGCTTTCACCTCTTGGCGTTTGATTCCACTTTATAAAGTGGATTCATGATATTTGCTGGATGGCTTATGGACACAATCCTTGAATACATTTCAGGATAGTAGTGCATGCAATGTGAAGATTGATGGTCTTAAGCGGAGCTTACCTATCATAGCACATGATTATTCAATGAGTGAAACAGCTGGTAAAACTATTCTGCAACGTGCTTTAACTATGTTATTAATGCCAGTTGTAAACAGTAAAGATGTTCTTGCTTCGCACGGGTCTTGTGCTTTTTCTGCTACTACTTAATCAGTTGTTGCTAAAACTGACATATTCAGGGTATTAATTGCCAATTTTATCAGGTGAATCTAGGGAAATTGAAGAAGTAACCAAAGAGTGGGAGCACACACTTCTGCAAAATAGTATGGACAGAGAGTTACACGAGTTGAATAAACGCTTGGAGCAGAAGGAGGTTGTTATAATGCATATATTAATAATATATATCCATTATGTATTATGCATCAATGAATAACATATTTAATTTAAATCGACATAACAATGTGTCCTTGATTCTGATATTCATATTGTGTCTTTGTTATCTTAGTAAATTGATTTGTTTTACTTGAGTCAATTTCCTCGGCAAAGTATGCACATAGCTCAATAACTTTGTGATGCTTCTAAAATGATCAGATTATTCATCATGATGGAGTTGAGTAGCTCCATATATATATAACAGCAAATTGGTTTTCTCGTAGCTCCATATATTATTGGAGAATTTAAAAACATTACTATTAAACTCTATTTGAGATTTGTCCATATTTTCTTCTGCTCGTTTTCTCATTAATGCACATAGTGGGATTGATGTATTTGCAGTCTGAGATGAAACTTTTTGGTGTATCCGATGCTGAAGTACTCAAGCAGCACTTTGGAAGGAAGATTATGGAACTGGAGGATGAGAAGAGAGTAGTGCAGGTTCTATAGAAGTTATGCAAAGTAATTTTGACCCTACAAAATTCATTGGTATTCATATATGCTTCTGATTTGCTAATGCAGAGAGAGAGAGATCATCTTCTGGCTGAAGTTGAAAACCTTGCTGCCAATTCTGATGGACAAACACAGAAACTAGAGGATACCCATGCCCAAAAACTGAAAGAACTTGAAGCACAGGTGGACAACCTAATTTCACTTTTTTACCAATTTATTTCTCCATTTGCAAGACCTAAATTGGAAGATATTCTTTAATTGCAAAATATTTTTAAAACTCTGCATGGTAGATTCTTGATCTGAAGAAGAAGCAAGAGAGCCAGGTCCAGCTTACGAAACAAAAGCAAAAAAGTGATGAAGCGGCAAAGAAACTGCAAGATGAGATTCAAGCTATAAAAGCCCAAAAGGTAGACGGCTTTTTTTCCTTCAAATCCATAGTTTTAATCACGTAATATACTCATTTTCTTCATAACCTGAATACTGTTGCAGGTTCAATTGCAACACAGGATCAAACAAGAGGCGGAGCAGTTTCGACAATGGAAGGCTTCTAGAGAGAAAGAGCTGTTGCAGGTATGAGGCTTCCCCTTATTCTCATTTTGTTAATCGGCTCATGCAACTGATCAACAATATCTAAAGAAAATGAAAATTCACCAATTAATTTTTATTTCAAGATGAAACAATTGTGTCTTTATCATTTGAATGTTTCTTTGAAAAAATAATAAACATCAATTTATGGTTGCTTTATAGTTCTCTAAAGCTTGCAAAAAGTACACATAAAAAACAGTTACGGGCCAGGGCCTGTTTTGCTTGCATCTTCCTTTATTATCGGTCTGCTAATTGATCACATTGTATTCATTATATGTTTATGAAAGCAGTTAAGGAAAGAAGGAAGAAGAAATGAGTATGAAAGGCATAAGCTGCAGGCTTTAAATCAGCGCCAGAAAATGGTAAGTGTTTAGAATTTGTAAGATGGTTGCTTTACTAGTGAAACCTCATGGGTCTTATGTTATTGATTCGGTGATGAGTGATGACACCGGAAAATACGAGCGGTTTTAAACCAT
Organism: Arachis hypogaea; assembly: GCF_003086295.3. NCBI lineage: Eukaryota > Viridiplantae > Streptophyta > Magnoliopsida > Fabales > Fabaceae > Arachis > Arachis hypogaea. Next base: position 134,123,247 of record NC_092052.1, on the reverse strand, counting down.
TATTCTTAGATTTCCACTACAGCAAATTTCAGGAAATTTATTAGTGTCCAAGAGGTACAAAAATAAAGCATACTCAAAGTTGTTAGCTATTTCATTTTTTTTAGTAGTTAACATTCTCTCGGGAATAAATTTGCCTGTCTTCCACTCTTCTTCTAGATGTCAAATGTATGCAAAGCAAGCCTTTTTTTGGTCCGAAAGTTAAATGAAACTATTTTACTCTAGTTTTAAGAAGCCAACTCAAATAGGCATGATGTGAGTACTCATATTTATGTTACTTCCATTCAAAATGCATAATTCTTGATAGGATTTTAGTTTTATAGTTGACTTCTGTGGTTGGTCTGATGCATGAATAACCATGTTAATGAACATGTATTTTCAGGTCCTTCAGAGAAAAACCGAAGAGGCTGCAATGGCCACCAAGAGGTTAAAGGAGTTGTTAGAAGCTCGTAAAGTTTCTAGCCGAGACACTTCAGGTAATTAGTGGAAAAATAATCAAATAAGCTTTTGAGGAGTCCAAAAATTGATGTTGCCTTAATGCATTAAGAGACTAACTTTTAGTGAATTGCACTGCATAGACTATTCTTTTGTTTTGATATTCTTCTATTTCATCTTCCAGTTATAATTAATGGAAGTGGAACAAATGGCCAGGTAATGAGCTCTACTTCCTCCTTTTTGGTTTGCTTTATATCCACTATTCTTAAACAAGTTCTTTATTTTAATCTTTTAGACCAATGAGAAGTCCTTACAGCGGTGGCTTGATCATGAATTAGAAGTCATGGTCAAGGAGCACGAAGTTCGTTTTGAATACGAGAAACAAAGCGAAGTGTAAGTAAAACATGTTCATTTATTAGTTTTGTGGCTGATTGATGTTAGGGTAGTCTTTAATTTCATGATGCAATCTTTAGGCGAGCTGCCCTTGCTGAGGAATTAGCAATGTTGAAGCAAGTAAATGAATTTGCTGCCAAAGGTCTTAGTCCTCCAAGAGGAAAGAATGGATTTGCCAGGTTTTCTTTCTATTCATCTATTGTGTAAATCTAATTTAATTTGCTGATTCATACGTCGTTACTGTTGAAAGAATTGCATGGAATATAGAAAGGATAACATTGATATTCCTGATTGCTTTTTTAACAATTGTCTTTCTCAGAGCATCCTCCATGTCACCAAATGCAAGAACGGCCAGAATAGCTTCACTGGAGAGCATGCTAAGCATATCATCTAATTCACTTGTGGCAATGGCTTCTCAGCTTTCCGAGGCAGAAGAACGAGAACGGGCCTTCACAAATAGGGGACGCTGGAATCAGTTGCGCTCAATGGGAGAAGCCAAGAATTTGCTTCAATATATGTTCAATTCGGTCGCAGATGCTAGGTGCTTTATTTGACATCAACAGCTTTTTCTCCGCTATCAGTGTTTGTGTTTCCCCATATTATAGAAATAAGCAAAGTGAACAATTTGATATTTGAACATGAAAAAGGCACCTATTTAAAAACCGTGTTGAATTACTGTATAAGTAATACATATACTTCGCAATTTAGAGTGGCATATGCTACTTTATACATTGAATCTGAATTATACGTTCCACCTATGTTAACAACAGGTGTCAACTCTGGGAGAGGGACATGGAGATCAGGGAAATGAAAGATCAAATCAAAGAACTTGTTGGTCTGTTACGCCAAAGTGAGATGAAGAGAAAGGAAACCGAGAAGGAGCTAAAGATGAGAGAGCAAGCTGTTACAACCACGTTGGCTACACCAACTTCTGTAAGATTATTGTTGCTTGGAAGCATTATGAATTAATTTGAAATTGAAGGTTTAACATCCTATTTAGCATAATTTTACAGTTTTTAATACTTAGTCTCAATGGACATGTAAGTTATTGCTGCAAAAAGGATAAAAGAGTTATTGTTGAGGATTGTTAGAAAGCTTTGCAGATTCTCACCAGTCATGAATATCTCCTTTTGTTTGGCATTCTATTACTTCAGTAAATCTTAGTGATTCTCAGCTGTCTACTGCTTTCCTTTGTTAGTATGTAGTAACTTCTCATCGCTCAACATTAACAGGGAAACACTCCAAATTCATTGAAACACTATGCTGAAGATATGAAGGGTCCCTTATCTCCAATGTCTGTGCCAGTACCAAAACAGCTAAAATTTACACCTGGGGTTGTTAATGGCTCTGTGAGAGAATCGACAGCCATAGATCAGGGTAGACGGGTAAGTTGATATTCATTTGTAAAAAAAAACTTTGTCATATGTCTTTCGCTGGCTATTTATGTCAAATTTGCTGCTATTGCAGATGGTACCTATCGGGCATCTTTCGATGAAGAAACTAGCAATTGCAGGACAAGCTTCAGGCAAACTATGGAGGTGGAAACGAAGTCATCATCAGTGGCTGTTACAATTCAAGTGGAAATGGCAGAAGCCATGGAGACTATCAGAATGGATTCGGCACAGTGATGAGACAATAATGAGATCAAAGCCACGTTCACAGGCTTTGACACATATCTTGTGATCATTACTGTGGCTCGGTATTTTTTGACCCACAAGAATGACCCTAGTCACAAGGCCCTGGAAATAACAGAACACTGGGTTCAGGTAGCATTAGTAAACTTTTGTTATTAGTTTATTTCTTTAAACAGTTTCATCACTTCATGCAATCTATTTGTCTGACGTGGACTTCTTGCAAGATTATATCCTTCAATGGAATATCCTCCTTTTAAAAAAATAAATATATCTCCATCTTCTATTTTTATATTTTTATCTGATTCTATGCTATAAAGGTTACCCATTGATGGAATATATTGTTCATAGCTGTGCTGACACTTCCTTTCTTTTGAAAACTGACAATTTAAGATGCATTGATCTAACATTCCACGTTTCTTGCAGCAGCGTAATATAAGTAAGTGGTTGCTGAAAGATATGCACCTATCAATCTTCAATAAGGCTGTCCAGATTTTGCATATTCTGCCATAATTGCTGTGTATGGAGCATCTTGTGAGGTGTGCTGCAAAGGAATGTTGCCCACTGCAGCGCAAATCTCGGGAAATAAAAAATACATGCGTAGATCTTCACTAGTCAAATTATGTTTGAAATTAGCTTGTTCATACCAACACTAGGAGAAAAATAGGATATTTTTTATGAAGTTCTGAAAATGTGTATTGAAGGTCCTTTATTCCATGTTGCAAAGTAAGTATTTTGTGGTAGTTTTGTGTTTACCCAATTGATTTCGTTGTCCATAGGTTTTAAGATGCATATTTAAGTCGCATAAATGAAGAAAATTCTTCTGTAGTTTTTTTCCCTAAGAAAATCCTGTGGGGCTTCTTGTGTGTAAAGATAGGTTAGCATATTGATAAGAGATTCTGCAATACAGGTTTCGTAACAAAAGGATGATTACGACGCGTCAACTTTTCCATTCTCCTCTCTCTTTTCCTTGTTTTTTCTTTGATGCAAATTTCTTTCGTTCCTTCACTTCCTTGCCTAACAAATTTGGGTTACAGCTCTTAATGCTTCACACAATGTAATACCAACTGAGACTTAAAACTTTGATGCCGGACCGGCGGACCGTTCATTACTTGTATAATGTATATATCTCCATGACTCCATCGTACTTGTTTGTCACTGCTTGCTGATCAAGTAAGTGATCAGGACCAGAAATCAGAATGACGAGCTTTAAGTGAAACGATAGAATTTAGTTTTTACTAATTGTAATTTTGTTTTATTTTATTATTTGATACATTTTTCTCCGTTGCATTACAGGTGTTAGTGAAAATAAATAGGTAAAAATTTCTTGTTCAAATGGTAAATAGAACTGTGTTCTATCAGGTTGGAGCCAATTCGTTGCAAGCCAAAATTAATAAGTGAGTTGGTCAATTTTTTGATAAACTAGAAAGATAAAAACTCACACAGCAGGTGTTTTTATATAAAGTTGATAATTAAGAATTGTTAGATTATAATTTAGTCAAACTTATTAAATCATCTAACGATTTTTAATGTTCATCTAACGATTCTTAATGTCAACTCCACGTGAAAAGAACTGCACTTAAGTCTTCACCAACTACAAAATATATGCTCAAAATGAAGTAGAGTTTTGTTATGGCAATGGGGGCATGGCCTCGCAAAGTTTTTATATAAACATTAGTAGTCTCTTCACAGAGTATTATTTGTCCAATTGGTTACTTTTTTAGGTATTTAGACCATGTTTAGTAGGGAACTCATCTCAATCCCTATTTATGGTCCACCTGTCATAAAAAGTAACTCCACGTCAGCTTTTGCATCATAAACAGTAAATAGAAACTTAAAATTTCTCTCTCTTCTCTATTAGGAAGAACTAACTTTAGTCCATGTTGTGGTCTCACTTAATTAATTAATTAAAATACTTAAAATTAATGTAATTATTTTTTTCAATAATATTATTTGAATTTATAAATTTAAAAATAATTCAGACTATTCAGTATTGAAAGATATGAATATTAAAACATTCATATATAACAATAATACACAATATATAATTCAAAATTACACTAATTTATAAAATTACTTAATACAAAAAAGAACATAATTAAGCTCTATAATTAATAAAAATAAGTAACCTAACCAAAAATTATTTTATAAAGTGTAAAAATTAAATTATTTTTTTATGTAAAAAAATTTAATTAATTATAATTTAATACAATAATATAAATAATTTTCAATATTTATTATAATATAAATAATTAATATTAATTATGAATTAAATAAAAATAAAATTATTTAATTATATTAATTATTATAATTATTAATAAATTAATTATAATTTAATTATTATTTAAATAATTAATATAAATTATTAATTAAATAAAAATATAATTATTTAATATAATTAATTATTATTAAATTAATTATGATTTAATCATTTAATATAATTATTTAATTAATTAAAATTTTATATAATTATTTATTTTTATAATAATTTATTATTTGACAAGTTATTATTAATTATCACAAGTCTTTATTTAAAAGAATTCTCCTCTCTCAAAAATCGTGTAAGAACTCTTTTTCTTTTTCCTCCAACGATTGATTTCTTTTTTTTGTCAGAAAGTGTTATTGGAATTAGAGCTTTGGATTTGCTCTTAACTTAATAACTTGAATACCTGGGTTCGAATTCATACTCATTCAAATTTTGACTAACTTAAAAAAATCAATTAAAAATAAACGATAAATCTGCAGTGGTGTTATTATTATTATTATTATTATTATTATTATTATTAGTAGTAGTAGTAGTAGTACACTGTACACGAGACTGTATATTTATTATTGTTATGACTAATTGATTATTCACCGTTTTGGTTATATTATTGTTATTGTTAGTTAATATTAGAAATACTAGTACTATTAAGATTATTATATTATTATTAGATTATTATTATTAGCACAACTGTTGTTATTATTATTTTTAATAATTTAATAAGTTTTTGAAAATACAAATCGCTTGTGTTGTTCGAAACAGGAAAAAAAAGGTAAAATGCCAAACACAACGTGCATTTTACAGGTTTTATTTCAAAACAAAAATTAAAACAAAATACAACCTGCATTTTGGATTGTTTAAAAAATAATAAAAATAAAGCCCAACTTACGATTTCTACTAATACAAAAAAGTGAGCCCATAATTGTAAAGGGACAACTGTACCCCGTAGCTTGTGCTTTATGTAATTCTCTGGGCCTAGGCCCCGTATACTTACCAAAAACAAAAAATACCAAGTAGGTGAAGTTTAAGCAAATACGTTAGCATCAGGTACCCGAAAGAAAAAAAGCAAATACGTTACTATTTACAACAGACAATAAGGCATCATCTTTTGATTTCTATCTAAATCTTATTTTCATAAAACTAACACTACTCTTTTTGTCTTTCTAAGTTCTATCCACGATTTATATAACAGTAAAAATAAGTAAACCCCCTCAAATTCAAAAGAATGAATTTCCCGCATGACAGGTAGCACTGCTACTACTGCCGCAAGTCCAATTCAGTATTATTCTCCAATAATACAATCTCCTTGATCTCCTGCAACATCTTCAAGACTTGCCACATGGTGGGTCTCTGCTCCGGCGAGGTCAAGCTACAAGTCGTAGCCACCTGAAGAAGCATGTCCATTCTACTATCATCACCACCATTGTCATCCCTTATGGACCTCACCCAACTCAACATATCGCTCGGAACCAAGAACGGTACCTCAGAGGGAGATTTCCCAGTGAGAAGCTCCATGAGCAGAACCCCATATGAATAAACGTCTGATTTGGGTGTTGGTTGGTGATGGTGCTTGGGATTGCGAGTCTCCGGAGCCCTGTAGGCGGCGGAATCAGCATCTTCATGCAAGTCTGATGGGTTGGCCAGAATGGTGAGGCAATAGTCCGTGATGCAGGCCTCGAAATCAGGGCCAAGGAGAACATTGGAGGATTTGAGATTGCCGTGGACCAATCTCCATGCTTGGTGGATGTAGGACAAACCCTGTGCTACGTCTTCTGCTATTTTTAAGCACGATGTCCAGTGCAATGGCCTTGCCCTGCTTGATCTAGAACCTGTGCCACATTATATATATATATAATTAACAAAGGGACCTCATTTATTAATGGGAGTTACTCAAATGAAGATGTCAAAAATATATTTTTATGAAGATACTTTGTATAAAAGTGTGATTTATTTATTTGGAAACATTTTAAATAAAAACAAAACTTTTATAATATATCAAAATCTAATTTTACAATTCATCATCCAAAGATTAAAAAGAAGAATTTTTATATAAAGACAATTATAAAATCTTCATTAGAGTATCCAGCTTTATTAATACTAGCAAATTGTCATCTAGCGATTCGATTCTTCTTTTTTCGCATATGGTTAATAATTACTAACTTTAGTTAGAGAGACTTCATGTGGCCCAAAGACTTTATATGGGAGTTTAGATATATTCATGAATCATCATGTCACGGAATATGAATGAATTACTATGTTAGTATTTAGGTAGGAGATCAGTCGTCTCAAAAGAGAATAAAACTCACGACAGAAAATACGACAAAAATCATCTCCACATAGTGGGGTAGGGTAGGAGATAAAGAGAAATTTGGCAGTTGAGTCAACAAAATTTGGTATGTAGCTGAAAGTTCAAAACTTCATCTATAGTTTCTTCATCTTACCCAAAGTGAAAGTCCAAGACCATAGTCTCAGTATATTATAGTACACTATACAGCAATAGTTAGCACTTAGAACTCAAAATCATAACCCACTACCCTGTCAAAAAAAAAAAAAAAACATAACCCACTACATATGCAAGAAGGATGGTAGGACGCAGATCGAAATATTAGATTCAGGGCATTGCTGTGGCCATTGGTGAAGCCAATTAGCAAATGTTATAATCAAGACAACCAAGAAGAATGGGTTCCACCTCCTGCAGTATGTATTTAAAGCTCCTAAACATAACGCAGGATCCTCCTTCTGTCCAAAAACGACATCAATTTTTAATGCCTTATTAATGCTCCTACCATCTCACTCCCACGAACTTATATGTTACGCCCATATTTCATCTTTCACCGTTCTCGGGCAATGACTACTCCAATTATGAATCTTTTTTTTTCAAAAAAAAAAAAAAAAAACATCGGTACTTGCTTGTATTGTAAATTTGTAACCATCCGTACACTTAGTAAAATAAATATCCGATATATTTATTGTTCACATTATTTAATATTTTTATTATCTTTCTATACTTTTCCTATTCAAAAAGAAAAAAATATAGATAAATAATAAAAATATTAAACAATGTAAACAATAAATATATTAGATATTCAATTTATTAAATGTGCGAATAATTATGTTAGAAATTTAGGTAAATAATTTAAAAATATATTATATTTTTATTTTATTGGACCAATTTTAAAATTCATTATTCACGAGATCCACAAAAACCAAGCAAAATCCTTCAAAAAGACATTTTATCTGTGTTTCCGCCACCTGAGTTTCCACCATTATGCTAGCCCTTAAATTTTTTTAGAGAAATACTAGTAATAATTAATTACACACACCTAATCTACGGAAACTAGCAGTCACTACTCACTAGTGACTACTGAGCAGTTCTCAGCAAGATTCTCGCTGGAGTGCCGCTTGAAAAAAGTTCAAACGCTATCACATGACAAAAAGAGAATTTTCGAAAGGTGTTTCACGCCTTCACGGATTAAGTATTTTCTCATTTTGATTATCATCTTTTTGTCTTCTAGTAAATAAACCATCAACTATTAACTACAATTACATTACCAATATCATAATTAATAATATTAAAAGTGAGCAAGTTTGAATGTAGATGGTGTACGTACCGTGAATGAGGGAGAAGAGGCTGCCATTGGGTTGGTAATCGTAGATAACGAGCCTCTCATCCTTGGCCTGAAAATAAGCCCTTACAGGAACCAAATTGGGATGGCGAAGGCCACCCACTGATTCCATGTGTCGCTCGAAAACCTCCTTTGTTGCATGTGCAGCCATCTTCCCAGCATCAAGCCTCTTAACCGTAACGATCAGACGGTTATCAAGAACCGCCTTGTAAGTCGTGCCCAAACACCCTCTCCCTAAAAGCTCCGCAGAACCCTTCATCAGCTGCTCCAGCGTGTACACCTGCGCCTCCCCCGCACAGAATACTAAACTCCCACTCTTCGCCACTACCTGTGCCCTCCTCACCTTCTCCTCCAGCTCTCTTTCTTGTTCCACCTGCATTGCCGCCGCTGCCTCCGCCGTCGCCGCCGCATCCGATCCCATGTACCCTGACCTGATTGCTCCTTCCTTCTTGTTCTCTTCTCCTCCGCTGCTCCTCCTCTGCCTCCTCACGGCCACCGCGAAGCACACCAACGATGCCACGAGAACAACCACTCCCGCGGAGAATCCCACGATCACTGCCGTCCTGTCTCGCTTCTTCTCGTACGGCTGCCGGAAAATGCCATTAACGCCGTGAACTTCCGTGCTCTGGCCGAGAACCACTGCTGGCGGAGGCGAAGACGCCGCTATGGGGCCGAAAAACGGCGTACTCGGATGGCATTCCTTGTGGATGATTTCCCCGCAGAGTCCCGGGTTGAAAGAGAAAGAGGAAGCATCAAAACGGAACAATGTAGGTGTGACGGGAACGGCGCCGGTGAGGTTGTTGCAGGAAACGTCAAAGGTTTTGAGAGAAGACTGGTTGAAAGGAGGAACGGTACCGTTGAAGTGGTTCCAACTCAAGCGAAGGGAGTAGAGGCGGTCGAGTTTGGTGAATGCAATTGGAATGTGACCGGACAGGTTGTTGTGGGAGAAATCCAAGGTTCGGAGCCTGTGGAGGGAGAATAGTGAAAGAGGGAGAGAACCGTTGAAACGGTTGTTGTGGAGAAAGAGACTCTTGAGGTTTGTGAGACCTGAGAGGTCCGGTATAGGTCCGGTTAGGGAGTTGTTGTGAAGGCTCAGCACCCGGAGCTGGTCCAGCTTCGACAGTGTGTCCGGAGCGAAGACGCCACCGAGATCCAAGTCCTGGATGACGAGGCGGACCACTCTGTTTGCGGCGCATTGGACTCCTTGCCAGTGGCAGAAGCGGTGTTGTGCGGCGGCGCTGGTGTTGGCGAAGTTGAGACGGTTATTGAGATCGGCTTTGGACTTGAATGCCATTAGGGAGACGGCATCTTGAGGAGGCAGTAAACAAGATGCATTATTCCACAACAACAACAGTAACAGTAAGAGAAGCAGTTGTGATAAGGTTATATTGGTCATTCTTGAATCTAAGATCAATGCAAGTGAGGTGGAGTATGAATGGAAGAAAGAAAGAAATGGAAGGTGGTAGAATGAGATGTTGTGTGTGATTTTGATATCTGTATTTTTATTTTTTGAATTTATGTGTCTTTGTCATTCTGTTTATGACTTTATGTCGAGTCACAACTAAGAAAGGAAATGATGTTATGGTATAATGGGGGTTTCACAATTTACAAGGTGCAAGGAGAGAGCACAAAGAAAGAGAAGGGAAAAAGGGGGAGTAAGGAGGGAATGCAATGCAAGCAGTAGGTGACAAAAGAGCATACGGAGCAGCTGTCCTATTATGGGGACAACTGCTCAGAATCACGTGAATATCAACTACGTACCAGTAACTCTCACCACAGAGCAAGAAATAACAGATCTCACCCAATTCCTCCTCATTCTTGTGCTTCACAACTTTTCTGTTTTAGTATAGTATAGTATAGTATAATATAATGCATTAATGCATTATTTTTTAAGAAAAAATTTAATTCGACGTATGAACAAGACTACACTAGTTACCAATTAAAAAATGCATTACATCATACTATTACCATTTATTTTCCCCCTTAACTTCTAAGTCCAAGGTGGTGTAGGTTTAAAAAGTATTGCAAGCTCATAGATAAGGACGGGTAATTGTATGTTAGATATGGTGGTGTAGGTTTAAAAAGGTGATTGATTGATTATTGTAGGGCGGTGTGCCATGCAGCATGGCATGTGACCTCGTAATTCTTTTGTGTGTAACTGGCCCTTCTACCTACGCTGTAGCTCAAACCGAAATTCATAGACACAAGGGGGCAACAAAAGCTTTTATTTAATAAAGGGTTAAAGAAACTTTGGAACTTTCATATTACATGGCTACTAAGTTCTTTGAATAAATTATCAATTCCTCTAGATAATCAATAAAGATCTAACCAATAATAAGTCAACAAGCTTTCAATAAATTATACATGTAGACCATGTATGGCTGTATTATCTTATCTTTAACTTTAAATTTCCATAAGCACGTTAACGAGAACTATACAATTGCAAAGAGAGTAAATCTTCAGAGTCGAAGTGTTTTTCTTTTCTTTTTTTTTTTCTTTTTGAACATTCACACCTCCAGATTTGGGCGTGTACATGTTTTAAAATGAAACAAGTTAAAGATTAGCTCCATTTTGTTTTTGGTCAAGAAGTGAAAGATTCGTTCAAAGCGGCCAAAAACAAATGTTGGGTCAAAAAAGAAGCATCTGACTAAGTGAGATCAGACCAATTCGTTTTGCCCCCTGTTGGTCTCTGGAGTGTAATCAAAATTAAATTAAAGTGATATATAGATAAAGTTGTTAGATCATAGATGAGTGGTCGAGTGGTCAGCTCACTCGTCCGCTTAAGCAAGTGTCGGGAGTTCGAACCCCGCCTTGTGCATGCAGCAACTCATTGGCCAGCGACAGACCCTTAAATGGAGCTCAGATTCGCGACGGATTAGTCTTCAACCTGTCGGGTTGGGGATACCGTTTGGGTAAACCAAAAAAAAAAAATAGATGAATTGATCAGTCTCTAATTTTAAGCATTATATTAAAAACTAGTGTAATTTGAAAAGATTGAAATAAAAAGTATTAACTGGAAGTATCCTCCGTACAAGGGCTATGTTACACTTGCGGTACATAGCCAGTCTCAAGTCCGGATAAAGGAGGAGGGTTGTGTTAGGTTTTCGACAACAAACATAAAAATATAGTCGAACCCCCATGACATGAATCCTTCGTACAAGGGCTAGTGATCCCCCCCCAAATAAACCCTTCATCACACTTGATTCATATCCAGGTTCTCTGTCAAAGAAAAAATAGAAAAATAGAGCGATATAACATGATCAATTTCCTTCATTTTTCAGAATAAAAGAACAAAGAGTTTTACAGTATTGAAAATAGCAAATCAATTATACACTCCATTCCCTCAATGACCAAAATATCAGCTCAAATCTATAGTCTACGTGCTCTCGTTCAAAAACTAGTGTATATAGCGTGTATATGCGCGAGTTCAGTAATTAATTTTTTTATTATGTTGAATGATTAATATGATTGAGTTGGAATTGGTTGTTGAGGAAGTGAGAATTTGATGTGATTGTAATTAATGTAGATAATGAGGTAATAAGGTATTGGATGGTTGAGAGAGCATGGATGAATATTGATAATGTGTGAGTGAATAAGATTGAATTTTGGAATGGTTTTGGGTTATTTTAAGGTAAAGAGTCGATGAGTTTTGAGGAATTTAAAAATTTTTGTCTTTTGGCAAAAATGAATCTTTGACCAAATTTGGCGGAACGTAACTCGATTTTTGAAGTGCTCTCGACCACCAAGAGACTTTGGGGAGAAATCAAATGAGAGAACATAAGATGAGAAGACACCACATCTAACTCAAAACCTTATGGTAATAAGTTAATGGGTCTCTCATCTTATAAACTCTTCACTCTTCCTTGCTTTCTTTGATGCGGGACTAATTTTATACACTCCTTACACTTGCAATATTAACACATGCATACGCGGAATTGGGAAGTTTTGTAACATCGTGTACGCGGCAGGTGTCTTACATACGCGAGACAATGCGTCTGTTTTGGGTACATGCATACGCATGATCTCTAGTTTTGCATAAAACGTATTTTGTATTTTTTAAACCATTATTCGAACCTTCTAAATCTCTATAAACTCTGTTATGAATATAGAGCCGGTGAGGGTAGAGGAGTTAGTAATAAGGCCTAATGTGTTTTGAGGTAGTGAATTTAGGAAAGATAAATTTGTTATAATTAGGATGTGATGAGAATGATTTTGATGTTTGATGATGATGATGTTTGATTATGATTAAAGATATGAAGCAGATGATCATGATGATGACTGGTAATGATAATTTATTATGATTGAGATATAATGAGGATGATTATGACATTGAGAGATAATGATAATTGATCATGATTAAGATGTGATGAGAATGGTTGTGATATTGAGAGATGAGGATGATGATTTTGATTATTAATGGAGTGGAATAGAATTGAGAAGGAAATCAATAGTGAAAGTAACTCTGAGTTGAGATATACCTGCCCGAGAAGTGCAGTGGAGTAATTTCACTTGCCACAATAGAGTGATTTCACTTGCCGCAGTAAAGTGATTCTACTTGCCGCAGTAGTTCTACTTGCTCCGGGATGTGATTGTAATATCATGCTAGGATCAGTGCCAGTTTAGAATTTAACAAAATGGAATTCGTTGCAAGCATAGTCTAGACCGACAAGTAACTCCCACGCTCAAAGTTTAGTTCAAAGCAAGGTTTTAAAAACCGGTTTGGATCGGTCGATCGAACCGTGAACCACACAGAAAGGCGACTCGGGCAAACAGCAAAACCAGAAAATTTGAAAACCAGAATTGAACCGGTGAACCGGTCAGTCGAATTGAACCGTGACCCGGCCAATTTTTTGGCTGGGCAGCCAAACATTGCCATTTCAGCCTCTGCTTAGCCCTACATCCCTAATTCGATCCTGAACTCCCCTTCTCATCAAGCTTCCAGCTTCCAGAAGTGAGAACGCCTCTCTCAGACTCTCACACGATAGGGGTTCTGTCCAATCTCATCGAGCTCGTCGTCCGGTCGTCCCTCACCTCTGTCTAGCCATGGCCTCGTGCGCCGCCGTCGTTCCTTCGAACAACCACCTCCATCGCGCAGCAGCCGTTGTTCCTTCGAATGTGCTCCACTACTGCTTGGTCACTCGGTGTCGCTGTCTCACTGTTGCATGTTCTGTGAAGGCGCCTTTGGGCTTCCAGGTAATTTTTTTTAGATATGACTGTTGCTTGAATACTGTTCTTCTCTGTCTCCCTGATAGATGAATGTTTGATTGTGAAGTTCTGTAACTAGTCACTGAAGTGAACTAATGAACTCTGATATACTGATATAGTGATACTGATAGTGATTTACTGATATTTTTTTTTTTCTTGAAATGTGAAGTGTGAAACTATGAACTGATTCAACTGATCCTGCTAAACTGAACTGTGAACTTTATTTAATAATTGTTGTTTACTGAACTAATTTTGCTTTGTTTACTAACTAATTTTTTGTTTGTTGAATAATTGTGAATAATTTTGGATGTTGTTTGTTGTGAACTTGAGATTATTAGTTGGAATGGGTTGTTGTGATATAGAAATGAAAAAAAAAAAACCATTATTGGATGTTGGTAATGTTTAGGTATGGATGAGAGTATCAACCAAGAACTACCTAGGAATAATAATGCTGAAAATAA